>NW_006768862.1:149894-157394 GCF_000204055.1 Melampsora larici-populina 98AG31
TCACCAACATTTGCCGACTTCCCTTATCTACATTATTCTATTTTTTTTTTTTTTCGGAGACGCGCCCCGGGTGGCGGAGCCACCCGGATATTCCTTGTGGGTAGAATATGCTTGAACAAGTGATCTCTTCTTAGAACCCAGGGGCATTCTAATATCACAGTGTTACTTCATACGTCCGAGGATGAGTTTTAATTACGGAAACGCTCATCCCACGGCTCTAAAGGGGAATCAACCCTTAGAGCTGCCTTTTTACAAAGGCTGACGACTCCAGACTTTTACTGGGTAAACTCCCTTTCCACAGCGCGTGATGTTGCCATAGACCTTACAGTCCCTCGGCCATTTGTAATAATCACAAAGGATGTGACATGAGCGTATTTATCACATCATGTCTACCAAAGTGTTTGCAATTGGTGTAGGCTTATGAATATCCTTAATTGATTTTTGGTATAACCCAAAAACCGTTTTCAGGTATCTTGCTACGGGGACAAATCCATACAACGCCATATTTTCCGGCTGGATACCGGTTATGTGACCATACCCGTGCTGCCACAGAAACATGAACCTTTCACTGGGGCTCATTTTCCGCAACTGTTTCTCCAGACATCCCACGATAGGCCCTGAGGCGACACACATGCCTCCCAACAGATACGTAGTTACTTTCAAATCCCTCTTATTTATTTCACCCGCATCTCCCACTTCTTTAGTTTTGCGGAGCTGTTTAATGATAGCTCCAAGATGTTCTTTTCTCTGGTTTTTAAGAACCACACAGTTGAGAAGTATGTGTGATACTTCATCTTCTTCTTTCATAGTTTCACCTGATCTTCTTTGTTGTTTACAAAGTGGGCATGCAGCTCTTCCTAGTGTTTGTGCAGTAGCACTAAGTGTATTTGCCTTTTCTTGAGCATCATATTCTGAAGTTGCCAATGGCAATATGCCAAGTCTTGCTTTTAGTAATGTTAATACTCCATCTTTCAGATATGGGTATCTAAGTGCTGTTTTGTGAAAGTTTCTGGTTAAGCCATATTCACAGTTTTCATATTCCATTTGTGACAATGGCCCTTGTAGTTTGTTTAGGGTCATTTCTTTTGCCCATTGGTATGCTTTGACTGCAATCATTTCCTGCTGTATTTCAAAGACAGCATCATCTTCACCATGGATATTTATCCATGTTTCTGGTATTTTCTTGGGATAAGCTAAGGCTTGTGCGCGCAGTCCCTTAACAATCATGGGTGGAATATTCAGTTCCTTTGCCTCTCCTTCTGGAGTTTGTTGTGGTTTGTCCTTTGACATTCCATTTACTGCTGCTATTGCTCTACCTGTTTCTGCTCTGGTTATTGACACCCAGGTTTTCTTTCTACTGCCTTGACCTTGATTGCACAGGATATCAGATGCATCTGTGTCCATGGATGCTGATTTAGCATGTATACGGTATCTAGCAGCTGCGCACGCAGCTGCAACTGAAGGAACACCAAGTTCCCATGAAAGTCTTACAGGGCATATTGTTTTACAGCCCCATTTTTCACCAATGGCAAGGTATAGTGCTCTGTCCACTTCTTTTTGGATGACTGCTGTTCTTGTTTGGTTCATCCCAATCCATTCCCCTCCGTAGAGAGCTGCTGCTAACACATATGTTTTTATGAGAAATGACTTTTCTGCTATTGTGCGCTTAGTATCTCTGAGTAAGCATGATTGTTGGCCCGCTTTTTGAGAGACCTTCTTTGCTAGTGTTTTTGAATATGTTAATTCATTCTCATATCCTATTCCAAGGTTGTCACCTATGTCTATGCCTAGGTATTTGTATGATGACTGTGCATATACTTTGCCGTCTGTCAGGTTGAAGTGACTTTTGTTGTCTTTGGGGAATTCTGAGGGGTCCCCATATTTGTTTAAGAAGGCTTGTCTGAGCTCTGGATCTTTTTCTCCGTGCATAACCACTGCACATTTTGCGTGTCCTATTTTGAGGGTCTGCCACTTAGTGACCCATTCTGTAATTAAATTGCAACCTTTTTGAAGGTCTTCAAGGTTGTCAAAGAAAGCTGCAGCATCATCTGCATATAATTTGCCTTTGTCATTGTAGCGGCCATTTTCAATTCCTGGTACTAGAACCCCAGGCAGTTTGTGGAATAAATCATTTACAAAAATGATAAAGAGGAGTGGTGATAAGGGACAACCTTCTTTGGTCCCTATATCCATGTCATAGGAGTTGGAACATTCATCACCAACTCTCATACTGAAAGTACTACCCTTATATGTAGTGTCTAAGAATTTTATAATGTTATTGGGTATTCCAATGTGGTGTAATTTTTTCCATAATGCCTCATGTGGAACACTGGGGAATGCTTTTTTAAAGTCAATGTATAGTACATATGTAGGTTTGTTGTCATTTGCACGTCTGCGTACAACTTCTGTAAGTGAGAGGAATTGTCCCATTCCTTCTTCCAATCTTCTGAATCCGCCTTGGTCTGGGGTGAAAAATTCTTGTCCATTGAGTGCTGTGCTCATGCGCTCTTCTAAAATTGTCATGATGACTTTGAGAAATACTGTGGAGAGGGTAATTCCTCTCCTGTTATTCAGGTCTATTGGGCTTTTTCCAGGTTTGCTAAGTGATATGACCACATTTTTGAAATCAATGTCTGCGGGGGTACCCTCCTCAAACATTTGGTTGAGAATTTGGAGTGCCTGCTTTCCAGCTGGTGTTTTCAGGTCTTGAGTCATTTCCCTTATGGGTACTGGTTGATATACATGATCTAGGGGATCATAGAATGTTCCTGAGGGTGTTGTAAAGGTGTCATGGTTTGTGTTCAACCTTGTTTTGGTTGGTTTTGACAGTTCTGGGGCTGTGTCCCATTCCCAGGGGATATGTTGGTCTATCTCTATGTGTTTGACTAGGGATGCGTCCTTTTTGTTTTCAGGACTTTCATATTGCATGATTGAGAGTTTTGGTCTCTTCTTTTGTTGTTTGTTTTTCTTGGCTGCTTTACTTGCCATGAAATATTGTGCTCTTTCTAATTTCAGAATTTCTTTAAAGATCACTGGTGGGATGTTATCTTCCCCACGGGCGGCATTTTTATTCATCCTGCTGCATGCAGTGAGGAATTCTTGAGAGGTGATTGCACCTCCTATGTCAAGTTCCTGGATGGGTTCATCATCACAGGTCAGGT
Source organism: Melampsora larici-populina 98AG31 (assembly GCF_000204055.1). Taxonomy (NCBI): domain Eukaryota; kingdom Fungi; phylum Basidiomycota; class Pucciniomycetes; order Pucciniales; family Melampsoraceae; genus Melampsora; species Melampsora laricis-populina. Next base: position 153,056 of record NW_006768862.1, read on the forward strand.
TTTCCCAAAAAGTTGGGTCTTGAGAGACTCCTGTAGAATCTTTTGACAGTGTGCTAAAATGTTCATATTCAGCTTGTGCTATGTCTTTGTTATTAACGCAGAGGTTTCCGCTTTTGTCTTTGCATGGCATGGGTTGGCTTTGTTTCTTGCCAAGATGATCTGGTAGGGCTGCTTTAATAGCTGTGTGAAAGTCCAGCATCTCATTCTCTACAAGATATTTATTTGTTTGGGCAGTCTTTTTGGTCTCCCTAGCTGTTTCAAATTTTTTAATTGCTTTCTTTGCAAGTCTTTCCGCTTTTTCAGCGTAGTTGGATCTTTTGGTTAACTCTTCTAGTGAGCAGCCTTTATTGAGTGTTTCAGTGTATTCAAGCCTTGTTGCCCTGGCCTTTTTTATTAGTTTTGCCACTTGTCGTGGAAAGTGAGTTGATCTGGGAGGTTTTGCATGCTTGATAGCCCCCCATTTGATTGCGGCTTCTGCCAAGTTTGACCGCCATGATTCTGCTTTTTCATTCAGGGTTCCTGATGATGGGAATGTTTTCCACGCTCCGTCAGTCAGGATATCTGTTCCATGACCTTTAATAGCTTTCAAGTCCCATCTTAGTTTTGGGGGAGTAGATTCTGTGAAATTTTTACGTATTTTCATACTGATGGCCGCATGATCACTTGTGCCTTTATATTGTAAGGCCATGTGTCTACTGACTTTTGCTTTGCAGGTAATATCTTTCACTGCAGGTGATATTAGCCAATGATCAATGTCACTTGGCTTTCCTGTGTTTGGTAGACGGGTCAGGTTAGACCCACTACATTCTTTGATGGTCATACGCCCTCCAGTTTTCTTGAGGGCCTCTTTTGATAATTGAATGGTGGTCATGTTGAAGTCTCCTCCAATTGCTATCTTACAATTTGCATCATTGTCTAGTAGACTGTTTATCTTAGTCCATACAGGCTTAAGTTGTGTCTTCCGGTGTTGTCTCTTATTTGATCCGGACTGTAAATATACACCAAAGATGTGCCATAAGCTGTTCGGTTCAAGTTTGGTTACAACAAGATATTGTATCCTTGGGTCTTCCATAGGTTTTTCATATGCGCCTATGTCATTTCTGACCATCATACACAGTCCATAAAAGCCTGTGGTTGCAGGGTGGGAAAATGTTCTGTATCCCTCAATTTTTGGCTCATATCGCCATTCAGTTCTGCGGGTTTCCCCAACTACTATGACTCCTGCAGTTACTTGTTCTGCTAGAGATTCTAACTGTGTGGCTTTTGTGTTGAAGCCTTGGGCATTCCACGCAAGTAGGGATGTGTATCCTCCACTTACTTTGTCCTCTTTGGGAGGTTCTGGGACTGGTTTTTGAAAACTGGGTAATTCATCCCGGTATTTTTTATATAAGTTGATGCGCCACTTTCTGATGTTGAAGCATTGCGTGTTATCATCCCCTTTATTCCAGGGTTTCTTTGTCTTACGGCAGTATATGGTTTTTGTTCCATGAAAGCGCTCCTGACTTGTGAGTTGCATCATTTTTGTGAAGCCCATTGCGATGTGTGGTGTGACACATATGTCAAATCCTGGTTGCTGAAATATATTGTGTCTTTTTACAACACTTACTACTTCTTGGCATTGCGCTGATGTGAGTCTATGTCTTAGTATTATCCATACATCTGCTGGTGTACAGCTGCCAGTGTTATTGAGGGTCATCCTCACAGAGTTCCGGATGTTATTTTTTATAATTGTTTGTCTCATATTTTTGTTACATGTCAATGTTGACACAATAGGTGATGGATGATGTTTCCGTACTACGTCTGCGTAGGAAGGTGTATTGCTTGGTTCTGGTGATACTGGAGGTGTATCAATGTCCATTCCATTCTCATCATATCTTGATGATGTTTGACTATGATTTGAGGTTGGGGTGTCTTTATGCATTAATGTTTTGTTGACATTATGTTGTGATGTCTTAGTTGGGAGATGGTCTGGTTCACTCATCTCAATTTCGCGGCTCTCAAGAATTTGAGTCTGGGGATTGTTGTGATTGGGGATATTGTCTTTTCCCTTCACATTTGTGTTTAAAGTATTTATGTCTGTCATGGCAATGTCTAGTTCTTGTGAAGTTGACTGATTTGGCAATCTGTTTATCGGATTAGCCATGTCTTGTTGACTTCCATTTGCTTCACTGAAGCGCATCTGTTCATCAGTGTATTCTTCTGATGGTATACCATAGTTTTTCTCACGTCCTTTGGCTTTGGACTGGTGAGAATGGGTTTGTAGGTTTCCACTAGTTCTAACAGTCTTTAAGTTAAGCTTGTCAAGCAGTTCTCTACGTGTTAGCATTCCGCCATCACGTCTATCTCGTGGGACTAATGGTTGTTTTTCCATCATTCTTTGTCTTTCCTGTGCCATCCTTGATGATTCAGCAATAGGTATGTGGAGACTGTTTGTGTTTATGTCATTATGCGAGATCTCGTCATCAAGTTCGGTGTGACGGATAATTCTTCCAATATCACTTTGAATATAAAGCCTTTTTGCTTTTCCTTGTCTTATTTTTCTACACTCGTAAAGGGTGTCTATCCTTTTTTGTTTTCTGTTTGATATCTCTTTGGCAATTTTGTTTTTGTCACGGCGCTCACGTTGTTGTTTGCCGGTTAACTTTGTTTTTATGTTTGTTGAGCGGTAAGTCCTACCGCCTCTTATCAGTGTCTCTTCTTTTCTGTTCTGGTTTTGCATTCTCATTGGATGGATTGCATTTGTGTCAATTGTAACCGTATTTTGTTCCTGGTTAGCGGAAGTGGGTGTTTTAACATTAGATGTTGTTTTTAAGTTTGATTCCGGTAATAGCCGTGAATCAGAAGTGAGTTCATTCATTATAGAACGAGATTTGGTTTTGCCAGTAGCTTTAGTTGATCCTCCCTCCTGGGGCGCCAAAGAAGAATCAACCCCCAAAGTAACATTATTGACCAACACATCATCCTTCAGGGAGCAAGGAGTGTTGGTTTCCACAGTAACTTTAGTCCCAACAGCGCCCCTGGACGGACAGACAACTGCTGGCGGAGGAAATTCATTGTACAAGTTCAGTCCCTCCACAACTGACAGGGAGCCGGGGCTCATTACACCCAATCCCGGACAACTTGAGTTTACAGGTGTATTCGTCATAGTTGCATTTGAGTTCCAAGAGATAAGGCCCTCCCGGGTGGCCCTGAAATGTCATCTACGTACATTTCAGGTTTTATAGTTCAAGATGGAATCTCGTGAATGCATCTTTCAGGACACATTGTTTGTCATCCTAATTTTCTGAGTGTGGGGTGTATATTCCCTCACTGGTGTTCAATGTTAGTAACAATTTCTCTTTTCCAGAAGTTGATCTCCGGTGTTTTAATAAAGCTTGGTATTCCGTGGTGCACATGCATGGTCCCTATATTCATACATGTGCAGGCGGTTCTCCAAGAAAGGGCATAGGGGCATAGGGGCATAGAGGCATATATAGGGACAAAGTATTTTTAGATCCTATAGGGTCTTCAGATTGCGTCTGTGGCTGATATGACAGACAATTTTTTGATTGACACATGTGTTGTTGACATCAGCATTTTGCCGCTAGGTATGTTGGATATAATGTTATTCATACATCAAAAGCAATCTGTGTGCCTAGGTATTTATTTTTATCAAGATAATTTGTCAAGTGTCAGAGGTTATTTTTATTTGACAATGATAAAGTTTGAGTGTTTGTGTGTGCAAACACTTTCAAAGTGTCTGAGGATATTTTACCTCTGATGTTCAAAGAGATTATTTGTTTTTGCATGAGCAATATTTACATTCCACATCATATTCATCAGGATCCGTCTCAGCTTCAACCTCACAGTTGGCCGTCATCAACAGTTTTTTACCTGCTTTTCTGATATGTTAGTTTCAAGAAGTATTGAAACTTTTTTTTTTTTTTTTTTTTTTTTTTTTTTTTTTTTTTTTTTTTTTTTTTGAAGTTTCTGATCACATGTGTACTTGACATGTTTCACTTTTTATCATCCTTCTATGGAGGGTATCATTGTAAAGTGTCTGAGAGTATTTCTCCCTGACAATGAAGATAAAGATTTTTTGCTTTACGTGAACAATTTGCATCTGATATCATAATAATGATGCAATGTCTAAGCCCCAACCTTGCAGTTGGCTATTTTCAACATACCTCATTTTCTGTCATGAGGATTTTTAAAGTCCTTTGTATTGAGTCAAAGATTTTCTTGAGATTAGAATCTAAATGAGGACATTCAAGTGCATAAAAACAAGCAAAGTTTGTATTTTACTAATTAGGTGTTATCTAAGTCAACTCTAGAGTTGACTACCATTGATACGCTTATT
>NW_006768863.1:0-77195 GCF_000204055.1 Melampsora larici-populina 98AG31
GTTTCAGCTGTCATGAATCTGTGGGTTTCTATCGGATTGCTCTATGTAAACCCCAATAGTCACTGGGAAGAAAAATCAAATTTTCAATCTATGTACTTATTAAAAGACAGCCTTGCTAAATTCAATGCTGAGAATACTCTTCTTCACTTCAAGCTTCTTGAGCTTGGTTTACTTATAAGCATTTGATTGGGAAGTTAATCTTTGGTCTCAATTTCATTCTGCACCACTTCATTCAAAATTGGATGTTGCTCTGATAATGAACCACACTGGTTTTAATCTCACGAGGGAAAACTTGATTTTGAATTTTGAGTCTCTTCTTCCATCCTTTTCTCAGTATAAATTTCCAAAGAAAAGTTATAGTGATCTGGCATCTCTATTAGTCTGATTACTTCTCTACACATCTATCCCTGTAAGTCTGACCATGACTACTATGAACCAACATCAATGAATTCCTTTCCATGCCTACTGAAAAAAATCATTATTAGAGTCAATTTTCATTGTCTCAGAGGCATGTTGTCTGTAATACGGGTAAGGATTCAACTTCAGCAAGGTGGCTAAAGTAATTTTATCCGAGTTCAATCCTTGAGGAGTTGATGTAAACAAATACAGTAGATCACAAGTGAACAACTTCAATCAAGAAGAGCTAAAGTACCTTCTGGTCTCTGTAATGGACTATGGTGGGAAACACCTAAGGCTACATATTTATGCAGAGCTAATGGGAGGCATGAATACTACTGAGAATTGAGGGCGGGCGTGCCCGCCTCAGGTCTAGTGTCACAGTATATCCACCACCTCCCTCGCCCTACTCTCATGCTGTATTAGGCTGTATTAATGTGTGACAGGCTGAAATGAGCGATGTCACTAGCAAGAGAGTTCCAAATCTTTTAACTCCAAAACTTCAAATCCAACTTTGAGAGACCCCCCAAAAATTTCAAGTCGAATAGAAATGGGCTCGCTTGCTGTCGCTTCTTAATCTCATACACCCGTCTCTACGGGCTGTATGCAATAACATACTTCCAAATTCTTTGCTTCAAATCTTGGACTTCAAATTTCTTTTTTATATTTGAACAAGTCTAATGATTAGCTGTGTCATGTAGATACAGAAAACTGCACCCTATCTACATGTACTCTGCTGGCTAACAGATGAATAAAAATGAAGACAAAAAACAGGGTAGGAAGAATGGAAAAAATGAGCCTTTAAGAGTTGGCAATGGAGCGCTGTGTGTAACCTCTTCAGACCCTGGCTACCCGCGCTTGAAGCAGGGATTGGATATATGAAACCAGATCAATGGACATGAAAGAAAAATAATTTGACAAAACTGTAATGATCAGGTGAAGCATATCTCATGACTTGTTGAAGCTCTTTTTTGCTTTGATCAGGACCAGCACAAAGATCTTGACACATGTGTAAAAAGCATCAAGGCGATGTACAATACATAATCAGAGCAGCTTGTGCTAGATAAGGCTCGGTGCAAAGACATTGGGCCTTTGAATTTGAACATAGGCTTGGGGAAAGATGAGAGAATCCTAGCTTGTATCTCTTATGGATGCTTGTGTGTTCACTGTTCAGCTGTTAGGGAGGTCTTCTCGATGAACAATGTGTCAATCATAGATAGCTGGCGACGCGAGCGAGAAAATCCTCCGATTCATTCACCAAAAAAAAATTGAAAAAAATACAAATGAAAACAATGAAATCCTTAACAAAAGAAAACCCAAGTATAGATGATATTACAAGAGTCACAAAAAAAACAATCATGATCTTTCACCACGTAAACGACGAGCAAGTTGAATATCTTTAGGTTGAATAGTCACACGTTTAGCATGAATAGCAGCCAAATTGGTGTCTTCGAATAAACTAAGGGAAAACAAACGAGATGAAGAGATGAAAAGATTAGTGATCGAGGATTTGGTATGTAGGTAAAGAAAGATGAACTAACCCAACAAGATAAGCTTCTGCTGATTCCTGAAGTGCCATTACGGCTGATGATTGAAACCTAAGATCGGTCTTGAAATCTTGAGCAATTTCTCGTACAAGACGTTGGAAACTATAAGATAGGGAAAAAAAGTTTAATGAGTAAATAGGCATTGGGCGAAATTTTCGCTCTTTTTTTTTTTTTTTGGCTGAGCAGCAATGCGCCTCACGAAGCAAGTCGAAGGTTGCAGAACAGAGTATGAGTTTCACAGACGTTGTAAAAAGACCTGTTGCCTTACCGGGTTGCCTTTTCGGACTACATTTTTATTCGCCTCGGTCCGATGACCGCTTAACTCTTGTCTTTGAGATTCTTGCTCTTCAAATCCAGCAGTTCGTTACCAATCCAAATTTCTCAGGTCCGTAGTGATTTGTTTATCATTCCCTTCGCCATCACTAAGCTAACCCTCCTGTGCTGTTTGTTCCGGTGTTTGGTGCGGGTTGTTCATCTCAAAACGGAATGAACAGGTTGGTCACAGCCATGTCAGTCTTGTTCTATGCATCCCATATGGTTGCACCCATGAGCTGATGGTTGGAATTCACTCTCACGGGTTTCAGGCCTTTCCAGCGACTTCATCGCAAAGGCATCTATCGTTCAACCAATCAGGTATCAATAAACTCGTTCTGGCTGGTGGCGCGTGTGACGATTCAGCTGTGGCTCGAGCTTCAGCAGGAGAAAGAGGCATTACAACATAGAATATCATATGTTAATCATCACCGAATCAATGTTCAACACTGGTGCCCGAAGGTCTGCTACTTGACCACTCGCTTCTGGCCCATGGAGATCATCAAGATGTACGAGCTATTTGGACTGCCCGATACCGTGACTTTGGACAACGGATGTGTAGAATCTGGCCTGACTGCGCTTGCCATGCTCTTAGCACGTCTAGCTGTGCCAAGCCGGCACTTTGATTTGGCCGAGGTATTTGGTCGTGAGCGTAGTATCATAGGGCGCATTGTGCGTTTCACTCAATCGTGGATTAAGGAGGAGTGGGGTCCCTTACTCAAATGGAATTCGCGTCGATTACACCCGCTTCGGTTAGAGGGATATGCAGCAGCACTTGTAGAAGCCAAGGATTGTCCGTTGGACAACTGTGTAGGCTATATTGATGGTAGGCCTCTTTTGAGAAGCTATTCTGACACGCTTCACTTGAAATACTGATTATTGAAGTTTATGATAGGGACGGTCTGGAAGATATCCCGCCCAAAGTATAATCAAGCTATCTTTTACAATGGCCATAAGCGTTGCCATGCGTTAAAATTTCAAGCTGTCACTACGCCAGAGTAAGTAATTGTGATTCATCTACCATTTAAATACACAGCTGATATGTTCTTTGTGATCAAGTGGCATCACAGCTGACCTTAGCGAGGCGTATGTAGGCTCTCGTCACGACCAAGCAATGCTTCAAGATTCTCAACTCGAATTGATTCTCGAAGAACATGCAAAAGGTGCTGGAGGACGGCAAATGATACTGTATGGGGACAAAGGTTATATGGCCAATAATGTCATCATGACACCATTCCCGGGGCATGTTAACCACATGCCTCGAAATCACTTGCGTTTCAACAAAATCATGAGCAAGTGTCGCATTGGAGTTGAGCACGAGTTTGGCCGTGTCCATAACGTCTTTAGGATCACTCAATATGAAGGTATGTTCAAGTCTTCCTTGATATGATACACAAGATTAGCTATTTAGACCCATACTGACTTCACGACTATGCTAATGACAGATAATCTTATGTTTTACAAAAATGAATTAAATCAACTATATCATGTTGCAGTTTTAATAAAAAACTGCTTGGTCTGCTTAGGCCGCGGGCCTGGTAATGCTCCCCTTCCTCCCCCTTCGCTAGAAGAATATCTCACCCATTATTGAGCTTTATTTGTATGTCATATTTTACTACCAACCTCCCTTGGTACTCATAGTAGTAATTTAATCAAGAATTGAATGCAGTGATGAAATATTATAAATACTCTATCTAGAGTGACTCATCTTCTCCAGATGAGTTGTGAGAAGTTGCACTTTGATCGGATGAGTGGATCAATTTTTGGATCGATCGTTTCTTTGATTTTTACTTTCAGATTGAAATTGAATGATCATATTGAAATGGATTGAGTCGATCAGTTTTGAATCGATCAAGTCTTACATTTTTGACTGCCAGCCTAAATAACAAGGATTTTTAGCACTTGTGAATGATACACTTATTTGGTCAAGTCAATAAGTTTTGGACCGATCAAGTTTTCGATCTGATACTTTAAAGTTGAATCGAAAAAAAAGTTTTTCCATCACTTGACATATAGGAGACTCAGTCAGAGGAAGAAGCTGGGCAAATAAAGTCTCGGTTTAAATCTCACAAGTAACATGACTATGAGGTATTTCTCAGCAGAGTCAGTCTTTCACGGCAACTCATTGGATATATGTCTATGAAACCAATTCATTGCTGTGCACACCATCCCGAAAAAAGGTGGGCAGCATGTTGAGGATCAAAGTCAAACGATAAGCTAAGCTCTGGTTACAAGTAAACTAACAATAAACTGTAGTAAAGCAACCCTGAACACGTTAATTCATCTATTGGGTGCCATTAGCCGAAGTACCTCCAACAAGATGACGCATCATAATTGCTAAATTTGAATCGATCGAAGAGATCTTGGTGTCGAGAGCTTCGGTATTCGCCTTGAGTGCTTCAGTGTTGGCCTTTTGGGATTCGGAAAGAGAGGTGATTTTGGTTTCAAGAGCCTCGGTATTGGCCTTTTGTGATTCAACGATTGAATTAATTTTGGTCTCAAGAGCTTCAAACTTTTTATTTGATTCCTTCGCTTGGTCTGCATCAAAGTCCAATCTTTTCTGTTGTAAAGCTAGCTCTGCGGTACGATGTGTGGCAAGCGAATTGGCGGCAGTCTTTGCAATTTCGAGTTCTTTTTCATAGAGATTATTGACCTTGACGTTCTGATCCAGTGTGGCCTGGTTCATACGACTAATCTCGCTTGAAAAGTTGTTGAGTTCCTTCAACATCTCGTCTCCCTTTGATGTAGTCGATGTAATTGAGCGTCGAGGCTTCTTAGGTGTTTGTCTAGATGTCTGTAAACTATCTTCCGAGTCTGAGTTTGGGCATGATTCATGTTTACGTGCCATATTGTTTGCACACTGTTCACGATAATCTTCGGCAAGGATCGATCGGTTCTTGTTTGTGTCACGCTCCTGTTTGTTTGCTACCCGGAGATTGCGTGCTGTCTGAGTGTTTTCAAGAAGATATTAATTAGAGGGATGAGAATGGAGAGGGACTGTAAAAGGGTAGAGGACCTGACTTACGTCTTCTTCATGCTGCACGGCTTGAATGAGCTCGCGAAGTTCAGTGTTGTCTTCCTCAGTGCCAGAGTCCAATTTGCTCCACGATTCGGCAGCGGCTAGCCAATTTTTCAGCTGGGTGTAACGAGACTGGAGTACTTGGCTCTTTGGATTGTCTGAAAGATCCCTAAAACCACCATCATCGCCATATTCTTTCTGTTAGCAGTCAAACAAAGAATCAATATGTATCAAGTTCGAGCATGTGAAAAGCTAGTCTGAGACAATTACCTTGAGTATGATTGCACAATCATTGAATATCTTGCCTTTTTTACCAGCTGCACCGAATGGGCTCAGATCCGCTAAGCACCGCATAAACTTTAAATCCAGGTCGTCAGCACCATCTTTCTTGAATTTGAACCTCGTGGATTTGATACCTTCAGTGTCAGTTGCAGATGTTGAATTAGTTCGTACACGGCAAAGTTGGCCTCTCTGTGTGCTACGTTTGGGAGGGGGGCTGAGTGAACGGTCACGGTCAAGATTGAACTCGGCAGTCTTCAAAGCTGCATTGTACCGATTCTTGACTGTCTGGTCCTGAATATCCACTGTACGCTCCCATTCGTAGAGATCACCTACTGTCATGGTGCAAAAATCAGGACACTGTGACATCGAGGATATGACTGTCTTTGTATCAACAGCCCCATTAGTCAGAGCAGCGAGGCCGTCAAAGCTACTACAAATGAATGGTGTTCTGTCAGTATCCGCTGTAGGTAAACATTTGTCACCCAACTCACTTGGCCACCGGTATCCGTCGAGTGTGGGTATGACTAGCATCCAGCCTAGTTGTTACTGATCCTCTAGAGCTTGACCGAGATGTCTGGCAAGAGTAGTCCATCAAGTCTTGCCCAGATAGAGGAAGGTTGGGTGGTGCAGGTTGAGTATTCCATGACGGAAGATTGTTTGAAGCATTCCACCCAGGTCGTTGGACAGTAGAGAGGTTATCAAGAGTGTCTAGGGGTTCTGGAGAGAAGTTGAAAACTACGAACAAAATCCAGGGCTACATGAAGCAATCAAAGACAAGTGTTGAAGCATGGAAATAAGGAGACTTACCTTCATGGTCAAGAAGTGCTGACGCGTGAGCTGTGGATGATTGAAACTGTGATTGCCAGTTCTATGATCACATGTTCATGAGTCATGTATCATACAAAGACAAGTAGATAGACTCACCACCGAGTGATCAAGTGAATTAAAACTGCCAACATGTTGCAGATCGTGATCCATTTCATCAAAATTCTTGAGGTATACGATGATTGATGGGGGATATTTTCCGCTGGCCAAAAACTTGATCAAGTCTTATAAATGGTAAGAGTCAGCCTGATATCAAATAGAGGAAAGAGAAAAACACACCTGAGGGCGAGGGAGAGACCAAACAGACCACCACACCTTTGGCTCAGCACCCGCGATGTGTTTGGTTCAACTGCGAGGGGCCGGATGATACAGCTAAGGTCAACCAAGCAATCATCGGATCACAGCTGCTAGGGGATACCCGGGTAGATTTGGAATGGGGGACCTGGGGCAAGGTATCTGTGAAATGTCTGAAAAGCTTCTTCTGTGGCGCAATTGGGGCTTGTGGCTTTTACAGATTAAGCAAGGATGCTTTACGCCAGGTAAAATTCCAGGAAATTTTTGCAAAGCAAAACAAGAAATAGTTTTTTTGCTGTGCTTTTGGTGGCTTTGATATTGTGTCAGCAATGGCTTATCCGGATGCCAGGAAATCTGAACTACATTTGAATTGGTCCCGGCAACCAAAAAAAAAAAAAAAAAAAAACCTCGCCCAATGCCTAATGACTCAATGATATTTTAAAAAAAAACTTTGATGACTTACGGGAGTTTTCGGATCAAGAGTTCAGTGGATTTCTGGTATCTCCTGATTTCACGGAGAGCAACGGTTCCGGGACTAAGATCCAAAGTGAAAAATCAAAGAAAAAGTCAGCCTGTGTTAAGCGTTGAGAGCAGAGGAGATCGGTGAAGGACGAACCGGTATCGGTGAGGCTTCTTGACACCACCAGTGGCAGGAGCTGATTTCCGAGCGGCCTTAGCGGCAAGTTGTTTGCGGGGAGCTTTACCACCGGTAGATTTGCGAGCAGTTTGTTTAGTGCGTGCCATCTTGGTTGATAGAATTGGTTTGGAGAAGGTTTGATTGTTGGAGAAGTAAGGTTACTTTGGATGAAGTTTGTGAGTTTGGTTAGTGATGAGGAGTGGGAAGAAGCAAAGTCTGAGTATTTATAAAGAAACGCAGGTGGCGCGCGTCTGGGTGAAAGTCGCGTCGAATGTTTGCTAAAGCGCGTCTGGCCAATCAGCTTCCTTCCACGCAGCGTGGGCGTGGGAGCGTGGGAGTCGACTTGTACAAGCTCAAGGCGCGTTACTGAGTCTGTACCGTGACGTCGTACGCGTTACCTCCCATTGTACAGTCAGTACAGTCGCGTTCAGATTTGTCAAACTTTGAACGCGACTGAGCTTCGATCGCCTCAGCTTACCCGTATAAAAGGCTCACTCTGGTCCTCCCTTGGTGTCCCCATCAACAATCACCTCTACATCTTCACAACTTTCAAACACCCAATCACATCCTCCTCACCAACACTTTCAAACTCTACACTTTAAACAAAATGTCTGGACGTGGTAAAAGCGGTGGTAAAGGTCTCGGCAAAGGTGGTGCTAAACGTCAGTATTGTCGACTTGCTCTGACCCCTTCCATCCTCTTGGGTCTTTCAACTTTATCTTCATTCACTCACATCTCCCTTCTATACATAGGTCACCGTAAAATTCTTCGTGACAACATCCAAGGAATCACAAAACCTGCTATCCGTCGATTAGCACGAAGAGGAGGTGTTAAGCGAATTTCAGGCTTGATTTATGAAGAGACTCGAGGAGTCCTAAAGGTACATATGCAGCTTTTGCTTCTTTCCACCGTTTTGCGTTAGACTTACTCTTGTTTTTTGTTTAAGATCTTCCTTGAAAATGTGATCCGAGACTCAGTCACATATACTGAGTACGTACCTTTACCCTCGCTGATGATTCTGCTTTCTCTAACTGACGCTTAGTACTTTACTCTATCAGACACGCAAAACGAAAGACAGTAACATCTCTGGACGTAGTCTATGCTCTCAAACGTCAAGGTCGAACACTCTACGGTTTTGGCGCTTGAAGATTTCACTCTTTCTTGGATGCTTATTGTTGTAGAATCTCGATGTCCCTGTTGTTCTGTACTATATTGCTACCATTAGTTACTTGCTTTTGGATAATTGAATCATATTTGGACTGGTATTCTCATTTGTCTGTATCACCTTTGTGTGATCAAGGAGTTCACTCCGTCTCATATGTTGACTCCGCGAGTTTCCCCACCACATTACGCATACTCTTGGTCTCTTCAAGTCCCTGGGTCTGCTGTCTGATTCTCATGTTCCTGGTGAGAGTCATGGCGTCATTATTTGAGAACATAAGATCAGTGTAAGTTGACCCAAATATGAAAATGAGCATGACACGAGATGTCTCGCCAACGACATCAGTCAATGATCACTTCTATGCAAGGGCCAAGTCAAGACATTAGGTCTTCCTATGAGTAATTTTTGCAGACCTTTGGAGACTTACAAATGCTTGAAATCATTCTGGTCATAAATTGTGTTATACATCACTAAACACCACAAGAAATGTAATTTGACATGGTGTATTTGATCGATGGTTCAGGCAAGGCACGCAGGTTGGACCACTGTCTACGGGGCCGGGTGTGTAAGAGTGGTAGTAGCGCAAGATACATAACGGACTTAATGTTATGTATCCGAACCATCTGGACTAGAGAATTTCTGATACAGAAAATCCTCAGACTTCCAGATACGCTAGCACACACTTCGCGAGAGCTCAAACGCTAAACTTTGATCATTCATCAAATTTCCACACACCAAACTAATCAAAGTCAGAGGATTCAAAGTAAATCTAAACTCGCGAAGAATAATTACAATGGTATCAAGTGGAAGCAAAGAACTCTTTCTGGAAAACAAAGACCCAAGGAAGAAACTAAGGGCGTTCAGCAGAGGTCTGTCAGTCAATCAAACGGCAAGCAAACCATCGAAACGTCAAACAAGAAGGACTCAAGACGGAAACGGCCAAGAACAAGAAGAAGAAAACGCCCAAGGTACAAAACTGAAGAAGGTTGTGGTGAAAGGGTACGAGCAAGAACAAAACCTCCAATCTGAAGGAGGCCATGAAGAAAGCTCAGCTATCCAAGCAAGCACCATCAGCCAGAACCCAACAGCGCCAGGCCCGAGACAACAGAGGAGCTTGCCAACCATTGCAGAGAACCCACGCAACAATCGGCAAGCGGAAGATGACCTGGATTCAGAAGGAAAGACCATGGACAGAGAAAGTTTGCTGGAGTACTTAGGTGAAAGACAGAACGAAGAAGAGTCAAGCAAGGATGAAAATTGGGTCCAGCTGAAAAAGATTAAGATGGAGCCAATGGACGAGGAGGAGAGTAGAGAGAAGCTACTATCTGGCTTAATAGCAAGCCCTTCAATAAATAAAGGTAAGGCTTACCACATTCCGTCCTTCCATCTTGCTATCTCGGATCTCCTCGTACCCTTTCCCTTTGTCTTCAATTGTCTATCTGGTCCTCGAGCTATTATATGTGATCTACTGTGATTTCTTTCCCGAGTGAATGACTAGGATCAAAAAGCAAGAAACCCTATCTACGTGCTGTATGAGCCGGAGCACAGAGTACCCTCCCCATTTGTCAAGAAATAACCTGACAGAAATAAGAGATTATCAATCTTAGGTCAGAGGCCCCATACCGGCTATAATGAAAGACAAACATGTCTACTTCCCCACCCCATAAAGGTGGGAAGGCCCCAGAAAAGTCCCCATACCAGATTGGAGGCACGCACGAGAATTTCCTATTACACCAAAAATAATCCAATCAGATCAAGTTCCCCCCAGAATAAGACAAAGAGCAAGAACTTACAAATATGTTCCATTGTGTCATCCAGGGAAACAGAAAGCACCCCGAGAACCAACACCCAGTATGTCTGGTCCTTCTAGAGAACAAGCGAAAGCGCTCCTTGAAATCAGAGACGCACTTGACAACAATGACTTTGAGAAACACACAGAGTTAATGACGACCTACCTGCTATGTTACAATCCGGAGAAGATGAAAGTGATCACGGTTGAGAGAACATCTACCCAACAAAAAGTCCACCAACCAAATACGGAAGAACGCGGTAACCCCCGACAAGAGACCCTTCATCCGGAGACAAATCCAGTCCCAAAAGACCTCAGAACGGCAACCAGCCAAGAAAACACAAACAAGAAACCGGTAGAGCCCAAGAAGCAGAAACCAGCAAAGGCAGACGAAAGGAAAATCCCACCTGGTAGACTGTTATCAGACAATGAAGAAGTAACCAAACCAACCAACAAGGGAGGTGAATTTGTCAAAAACGGGATAGAATTCGCCAATGGGAAAGTCCCTAGCCATCACATGACCCAATTAACGGTGTTCTGGGATAACCGGATTCGAAAAATCAAAGGCTACGTCCCAATTTCGATGTTCAACAAAGCTTGGTTAGAAGCCAACCAAGACATTGAAGGGAAGAAAACATCAAAGAAGAAAAACAAGGATGAAGATGATGATTTGGAAGATGAGAAGTATGGAGGACTTACCTATCCATCCGAGCTGCGGTTGATGTATGGAGACTGGGTCACGTGTTTCAACCTATTCTTGGACTACTTAGAGAAATGGTCCCGATTCAAGAAGTTGGTGAGGAAGTTTGAAGAGCACAAGAGGAATGTAGAGAAGGTGAAAAGTGAGAACAATGAAAACTGGATGGTAGTGTTAAGGTATGATATCAGGATTAGGAGGCAATTCTGGACGACTAGAGTCGAAGGAGGGAAAGTTGGTGACCCATTGGTTTGACAAAAACGAATTGAAGAACAAGCGAGACGTACGGTGGATAAGTTCAGGGAGTGGGACTGCCACAACAACCCATACACCAAGGGTGGGAAGCAACAAGATCAAGCGCCCAAACTGTCAAAAATTGCGGTGAAGGATAAAGGAGAAGTCTCGGAGAAGACGGATAAGAAGGAAGAATTGTCGAAGTGGAAAGAGGACTCACTCTATCTGAAAACCAATAACCAAGGAGGATTCCAAGGAAGGCACGAGAAAGGAAGAGGTTGAGGTCAAGGCCAAGGTCACTATTCCAATTATGATTGAAACAACCAATACAAGAAGGAAGACAATAGAGAGATGAAGTCACGGTACAGAGGAGACAGATGGTCACCAGGGAGAGACGACAGGTCCAAGTCCCCAATGCGTTGTGGTGATCAATTTAAGGGATCAATCAAAAAATTCATATTTAGTAGTTTACCAGTTTATTAGAAAGGTTTAGCAGGACAGAAAATTTGAAATGGAGGTTTTTTGGATCAATTGAAGCTCTTATAGGCCTATGTATTGGTCATTGGGTTAACATTACATCATTTTATTTCACATTACTTATTAAGATCATTAGAGTTTATTCACAAATTCATTACAAAAAGAAAGAAAGAAAAACATAAGGAAAATTCAAAAATATAGGTATACAGGTTGGAACATAGTTTTTAGGGTAGTAATAATAAAGTTATGGGTATTATGAGGCTAGAATAAGAAAGAACAACATTATATTATACTGTAACAATTTTAATCTTGAAGGTTGATAAGAAGAAACAGAAGTTATTAGAGAAAAGGTACTTTTTCGAAGTTGGTAAACAAGAGGTATACTTTCAGTTTGCATATGTAATGGTAGTAATAGTGAAATTTAAGGTTGCCAAGAGGATTTTCCGGGATTTTTAAGGCTATAGAGGATGATGTCATATTACATGAGCAAT
Source organism: Melampsora larici-populina 98AG31 (assembly GCF_000204055.1). NCBI lineage: Eukaryota > Fungi > Basidiomycota > Pucciniomycetes > Pucciniales > Melampsoraceae > Melampsora > Melampsora laricis-populina. The sequence goes on from NW_006768863.1 coordinate 12,163, forward strand.
AAAAAGAGAGTAGCAGCTGTGAAAAGTGAAGAAAATGGGAGAACTTCGTCAAAAATGAAGGTTTTCAGCTTATTACATATGTCAAATGACGTCAGAATAGGTTGGTAGATAGCTCATTCAACGCAGAAGAGTGGATTACATAATTTAAAAACTTTAAGCCAATAGTAGCGGAGGTGTATGTCAAGAGTTATAAGGCAAATAAGAAATTAGTGTGAATCTCAAATTTACAGTCACAAGTCAACATGTAACACCAAAAACCTTAACTTCACAACTCAATATCTTACTCATCACTCATTACAAATAGGTCATATGGGTGTCATAAATGATCAGTAACACGAGGGCTACAAGATGCACTTTAGTAATCAAAAATTGGAGCCCATCTGAAAAAATTTGTAATCTCAAAATTTGGTTTTCAGCTAGTTTACAAGGAAAAAATCACCTGTTTTCATTATAAGAAGTGCTGTACATCATATTATTGCGTCATTGATCACTTTTAGCTGTGAAAATTACATCATTTATTAGTAACAGAATCATTACATTGCGTCATCATAGGGTTTTTAGGGTTTTTTGGACGGATTTGATTGGTTTTGAGGCTGTTGATCATTGTAAAAGTTGGAGTACATTGTTATGTATACTTTGAGATGATTTTGAGACTGTTGTTCCCCTTTTTTGTTTGTCATTTACACAGTTATTATTTTGTTTATCATCATAAGCTTATTTTAATAGTACCTGGTCACTTAAATACACCCTTTATTATAGCTATAAAGAGAAATTTACTTTAGTTTTATAGTCAAAAAGACTTATTGGGAATAATATCATAAAGATATTGCTTATTTTCTTCAGTTATCATTTGGGAATAACACTATAGCAGTGTTGATAGTAATAAAAATTGTGCTTTGAAGTTAAAAATACGTGTGAAGATATATTTCTCTGGTGCCTTATCTGTACTCAATACAACAGTGCCTTTTCCCAATTGTATTGTTTTAGAATAGCAGTCCTTAGACAACTTCTACTAGTCATTATATTAGTAGATTATCCTCTTCCAGCTCTGTATAACCCTTGTTGGGTTATACCTTCTACAGCGTAGAGCACAATCCCCGCACAAGTATGAACGTGACAATAGACAAGAAAGAAGTGACAGAGATGATAGAAGAGATGACTTCAGGGAAATCGTTCTAATCAAAACAAATCTAACGCGAGAGACGGTGCAAAGAGGAAGTAAGCCCTAAAATGACCATTAACTTCTCCGTGTCACGTGCAATGAAGCCTGCAAGGCAAATGTGGAATCCAGACACATATCCCTGCCCCAATGCCCCAAAACCAGTCTTAATAGAGAGATTAAGTGAACTTACGTTGGTCTTTCCCCCATTGCCCCTTGCCTTTCCCCCGTGTTTTACTGATCCGGTGTTTAGGAGCGGTAAAGACTCCAAACCAGATTATTCGACCTCAGACACGTCAGAAATGAGTACTGAGGAAGAGATGTCAGAAGTAGACAGTGACTACTATGAGATGAGACATTACTGCAGTAGCAAGAGCTCAGATAGTGAGGAACCTAGCCAAGACAAAGTTCACCATAAGCCACGCCTAACAAAGAGCAAACAAAACTTGAGAGACAATGACAAAAACAAGCGGAAAAGCCTACATGTGAGGAAAATCCTCCGAGAGGAAGACGGTCGCCCATGGCCGTCTTGAGTGAGATGTGAAATGAATGCGGAAGAGTGGCAGAGGCAACTAACAGAAGAGAACCTACTTGAAGAGTACAAAGACGTGTTAGAAGGCTTTCAATACGGCTTCCCGCAAGGGATACCAGACCACCGCATAGGGTATGAGTATTGCACGGATTCACAAACACGACAATATTTAGTTTGTGATGAAGTCAATAGCTTTGAAAGAGATCAATTTCGCAAAATGTGTACACAATAGAAAACATGAGAGAAATATGAAAACAAGCATTGAGAGAAAAGTAAAGAAAAGGAAAAACATAAAGCAAGAGAATCATACCTATGAGTATTGCACGGATTCACAAACACAACGATAGTTAGTTTGTGATGAAGTCAATAGGTTTGAAAGAGATGAAGATCAAAGCTAAGCGCAAGCTCATAGTCTTTATAGTAATGAAAACTAGATGTGAGAGTTACACGCACAAAAATGATTATCAAATAAAAAGAAACATATCAAATTCATCACGCAGGATGAGACAGTCACAGAACTTCATCACGCAGGATGATAATAACACAGCACTAATCAAATAACACTACGATCACAATTTGATAATCATCAACACCAACATAGGGGACCTGCAATGGTTCACTCCTGACAATCACAGGTCAGCGTTGGATGTGCAAGAGAAGATCCGACAAACGCTAGAGAAAGAGAAACGCAAAGGCCGAATATACGGACCCTTTAGCCATACCCAGCTGAAAGAATGGTTTCCATTCTTCAGGTTGAGTCCAATGGGAAGTATGGTAAATGGAGACGGCACCTTCAGAGTAATACATGACCTGTCCTACCCAAGGCAAAAGAAAAACATTCTGTTGGTAAATTCGTTTGTCAACAAAAATCACTTCAAAACCATGTGGGATGACTTTGCAAAAGTAGTCAATTTCTTCAAAGCAAACCCAGGGGTACGGCTATTGGCCATCTTTGATTGGGAGAAGGCTTACCGCCAAATCCCAACCAACCCAGATCAGTGGCAATTCCTCATATTAAAGGACTTTGAGGGAGGGTTGGGAATTAGAACACTAACTCATCAGTACAAAGAGGGTTATCAATTATTGATACTTGAGGAGATCAATATGAATGTAACTAAGGAAATAGAAAACATAAAGAAATGTGGACAGGAAACCTAAGAAAAATTGATGCAAAATTGAGGATTAGAATGTGAAGACTGCACAACACGCTCAAAAGATTCCAAATTACCAACAAACAATCCTGAATGGAAGAGCACTATACAATTTTCACGGTGTGAGCTTGATACACAGAACATGATCACTCATCTTCCTGTTGCTCAATATACAACATTTCTGTCTTCACTAGATCCAAACAAGCGCTGATCTAAGAGGTTGAGTGGGGATTGATCAAAATAAAATCTTGAATTCAGTAAATGTACAATATTGTACTCTTGCTTGAGATCAGCAAGAAGGTGAATCCACGGTGGTGCCCAGTTGCAGCTTTTTCCCATTTTTTTTGCATTTTTGCATCTTTGCGTGCACAATTTTCTGCTTTGGGGTTATTTTCCGCTGTGTAATGCACTTCCTTTGTAGCAGCATGTGAAAATTTATGCATTGACCTTGATACAACTATAGAGTGAACAAATAGGAATGCTATTGCTCATGAGTGGTCAAGCTTGCAAGTCACATTTTTGGCTTCCACTACCTCTACCTCAAAGTAGCCCAACAAGCAACATCCATTGGCCCAGGTTACAGGAAGCAATGCAAAGTACCGGGTCAAATCCCCCGGTCTCTCGTGCTGCGAGCCACTTAAGTCAGAGGGCAGTGGTGAGATTTTTTTTGAAGGATTGTCCAGAAAGCCAATTGCGCATCGGATCATTGGATTAATCATGATCAGGATGTGAGGTTACTTTGCAGCCTTCATCCATTGGGACAAAGAAGATGCCTCCATTGTTTATAGAAGATTTCATCCAATCACTATTGCTTGGACCTTGTTTCAAACCCCGAGGTCCAAAGAATCAAATCAATCCAAACAATGGCATTTGATGCTGCAGAGTATTGTTTAGTAGATACTGGTGTCTGAGATCCATTCAGGATCATTGTAGTAGTATTGAGTGACCACTTCTTGTGGGTATTGGGTATTTTGTCAAGCTGAGTTGTGCCTTCACGTCTTTGGAAATTTACAAGCAACTGAAGGTCAGCTGAATTCAAACTTGCTGCTGTTTTATCCGCTGAAACAAAAGAAAGTAGAGTTAACCCTGGTTGGCTGTTGTGTACCGCTCTATCTGATGCAGCACAACTCATGATCCGGCTGCATTTTTCCAAACTCAGATTGCAAATCCAAGGTGAATTGAAATCAAATGAATGCCTTTCAAGAATGCTCAGCTTGAAATGCTTATTCTTGCTGACCCTTGACCAAGCTATCCCCAGGCACACGTCGACATGGTATTCCTACATCTACCTTACAAATTGATCACAGCATTCTTGAATTGGTAGTACAAGTTCAACGCCCCGTGTCCTTCTTGTCCTCCTTGTTATTTGAATCCATTTGTATATAGAGAGTCTGAATAGGAAACCCAGGATAAGCATTCATTGGAAAATGTCTCAATACACTTCTGCTTATCATTTTTTTGCACTTCTTTTTGTTGTCTGCTACAAAGTGTGAGACAAGTGTTAAGTAACTTCTTTGTCTTACTTGACCGTTATCTTTCTTCAACACCTTACTACTAGAAATATCAATTTGATCTGCTCAATCATCGATTGGTTCTATCACCAAGTCTCTCCAAGTAAATATGATGGCAAAAGGCGTAAAAGATTGGAAGGCTCCACATCTGCAAAATATAATCAGACATCCATTGACTTGTTGGATTACATTTAGAATCAATTTTCTGCTTTGGATCCTACGTGCAAATTGCACGTGTCATGATATACCAAAGTTTGTATTTGAGGACCACTTTTGTACTGCATCTTTGTCCTGCATAGTTGATGGAGCAGAAACACCAAAAAAGTCCACTGCAATCCAAAAAACATAGTGTATGACCATTGGGGGCTACTGCAAGAATCAAATTTTGCTACCCATTTTGTTAAAACAAAACGAGAAAGATATGAATAGTAGGTGACTGACGGAAGATATCATCATTTGATCCGTTGATCCGAATGGATGGTGAAGGAGAACTCACAATTATTGAAATGCACAATAATTTCAATATGCAGCCAAAAACTTTGGAGATTGACCCATATTCATTTGGATACGCGGTTGGTTATAGCTTCTCAGCGTGTTATTTGCGCTTGGAATGAATATGCATCTGGGCGCGGAAGAACACATCCACTATTGGCAGTGAACTTCTCATATAGGGGTTTACTTGGGCCAGTTTATTGCTTGGAGAATCCTAACCAGACAAAGCTTAACTCAGAAAACCATTTAACATACAAGGTTGTCGAGACTCAAGTATGAACATTTATATCCAAACTAATGAGAGACACTTATAATACCGTAACAAATCTTTGATAAAGATGACCCAAAATGGATAAGAAAATTCCAGTACAGTATTTATAAGTGAAGGGCAGTTGAAAGAAGATGGAAGCTGTTTTACATAAAGGTATGATTTTGAATACAAGGAGTGTATATAAAGCAGTTGATATCATAATCTGGAGATAGATTGAGTAAACATTATAATCCTGGTGCATTCCTTCACCACCAGGAGATATGGAGTAGACATCTTGCTCTTCCATAAGTGGAGAAGCAAGGATGGAAGGATCCTGTAAGAATAAAGAAAGGGAGAGTATGTGAAGTAGATGATATAGATATATAATGAGACATGATGAAGTAATACCCGAAATTTCAACAATACGAACAAGAATAGAAGCAGTCAATTGAGGGGGTCCAATTGAGATGTGATTGAGTGAATGACGATATGATCTAAAGATCGAATTCCTCCATTAATGAGAGGACATCTGAATCATGCAGATATTCTCGGATGAAGTCCCTAGAACATTGACAAATTGAAAAATAAAGAGTCAGAACTATACAAAGCAACACTCCATGAATTGAAAATAAAAGATTACATACCTTGATTGAGTACTACAGCGATGATCTTGAACCCAAAATCTGAAGAATTGAATTAATAATCGAAATATAGTCTTGTTTGACAATGGTGTCATTTCGATCCCGAGAATCTCTTGAAATTCCTTTCCGATTTTCCTTTTGATACGAGGATTGAGTTCTTCAATTTGAGTTGTTTTTTCTGGAGAAAGATCTTCTAGTGGGATCAGTAGAGAACTCAAGCCGGGTGCAACATATTTCGCGCGTTCGATGACGAGTCGGGTTTGAGGAGAGAACATAGTAACAGGGTGATATCCTGCGACCCTAGGAGCGAGAGTTACGGTAGTCGAGGAAGGTCCAAGACCAGCGCAATTCCCATGTTTCAAGAGTTTGTACTTCAGATGAGGATGTCTTGCGAGAAGGAGTTTGCCCAAGGATCGAAACTTGCGACTATGTGATGAGAACAGGATAAACCATCAAGTCAGCCATGAATGAAGTGGATCAAGATCAAAGAAATATAAGACATACTCTGGGTATGACCTGGCAGATGAACGTTTTGAGCACTTGGTCCGAATCTGTTGCCTGATAACCTCGGGAATGGAGGTGTTGAAAGTCTTATGATGACAAGGACTATACGCGTCACCAGAAAGCGGAGACGGGAGATATTCCATCGTACAAGAGACTAGTGATTCAGAGAGGAGTAAAAGCCGAGAGAAATACGGTGATTTGAAATCACTAGTAAGGGTTGGTTGAGGTGAAAACAAGAAGGTGATCGTGTTATTCAAGCTACTGTTAATGTACGGTTGAGATGATATGAATGAATCGGATGGAATGTGGTTTGGAAGTGGTGGTAGTGAGAAAGGTTGGTTCTGTATCCAAAGAAATGAAGTCAACAAATTTTATGATTGGGCGATCAGCTTTGAAGGATATTCTGATCAGCTAAAAATCCTGTATTTGGGGAAGTGTTAGGACTGTCCTGTGGGTGTGAGACGAGGGCTGGTTGGGTCTTTCTACCAGGATCTACTCTAGTTATGCAGATTGTCGGATGAAGAGAAAAGAGAGATGTACAACGTGAATGGAGTATAGTATAGACTCTAATCTGTGACATGTAGTACTGGGCCTTTCACCGCTCTGTTATCTAAGTGAGATCATAACAGTATCCCCCCTTTTACGCCCAAACTCCCTCTTGAAAGTTCTGCGTTCCTCCCCGGGTAGCATTAAAAAACCCCGTGGGGAAAAAGCTTACCCTCTCATTTCTTTCTCCGTGTCCTTCTATGTCTATTTGCTGCGTCGGGAAATTTTGTATCAAATTGATCTAATAATTCCTTGCTGTTTTCTAAATTAATTGCTGGCTCCCACGAATTGTGTTCCGCACTGAATCCTTTCCAACTGACTAAATATTCACGTTTGTTGTATCTCTTGCGGCAGTCTAGTATATCGTAAACTTCCCATTCTTCTTCGTCATTGATTTTAACTGATTCAGGTTCAATTTGATGTCTTCCGTCGATGGTGTCTTTTTTATGCTTTCGTAATAGTGAAACATGAAACACTGGGTGAACTCCTTTCATGGATAAAGGCAATGTCAGTTCATAAGCTGATCTGGAAATTTTCTTTATAATGTTAAAAGGGCCCAGCCATTTGTGATCCAATTTTGGGCTTGGCCTTGTTGTTGATATGTTCCTGCTGTTGAGCCACACCTGATCTCCTATCTTCCAATCGGGTGTTGGCCGTACTTCTTTGTCGAATTGGGTTTTCATGTTTTCCTGTGCAATCTCTAAGCATTCAGTCAGCTCCTCTTGGACGTCTCGTAATACTTTTAATCTTTCCTCTACCGCGGGTAGACATTGCTCGTTAGAAGGTATCCCACTGAAGCTCGGTTCGAATCCGTAATTGGCTTTGAATGGGGAGACTCCCGTCGACGTATGGTCTCTGTTGTTATAGGAAAATTCAGCTATTGGAAGTAAACTGTCCCAATTATCTTGTCGGTAGGAAACAAAATGCCTGAGATACTGCTCTATAATCTTGTTCACTATTTCCGTTTGGCCATCTGTGCGTGGGTGATACGCTGTCGAGGGGTGAAGCCGTATTCCCAGTCGTTTGTCGAGTTCTTGTGTCACTTGTGAGATAAATACACTTCCTCGGTCTGATGTGATGGTTTTGGGTGTCCCGTGTAGTTTCCAAACGTATTTGATCATTAAGTCGGCTAGTTCACCTGCTGACATTGTCTCGTTGCATGGAATAAAATGGCTCATCTTTGTTAGTCTGTCAACTACTGTCAATATGCTGTCATTATTATTTGATAGTGGTAAACTTGTGATCAAATCGTAACTTATGTCCGTCCACGGTCCCGCCGGTATTGGTAATGGCTCAAGAGTACCAAAGGGTTTTTTCGTGCTTGTCTTAGTCCGTAGGCACGAGTCGCATCCATCTACGTATCTGTTGACGTAAGCTTTCATAGATGGCCAAAAGAAACTCCTACGGACTAGTCCCAGAGTTTTAGCTCTGCCTGGGTGGCCCGCTAAGAGGCTGTCGTGTCTGCTCTTCAATATGTGCTGTTTGATGTCTTCATCTTCAGGGATTTCAATTCGTCCTTGATTATACAATAACCCGTCTTTCACTTTGTACTTCTTTACCGCCTGTCTTAATTTTGTTGATAGTGGGTTTTGTACCACCTCCATGAGTTCCTGTAATCGCGGACTTGTCTGGTTTGCCTTCTTGATAAGTGCTATGATCTCCGTATCGTTGAGTATTGGCTCTGGTGACGCCGTGTCTTCAACTCCTAGTATATCAACCTCGAACCAGTGGTCAGCGTTGTCTAATTCAACATCTTCTGTATCAAAAAATGAATCAATACACGCAAGTTCTGTTGGAAATGTGTCTGGTCCTATCTTCTCAGGTCTGATCATCTGTCCAAACGTTAACTTCTCGTCCTCAGTGGGTGCTAGGTCAGGGCGTCGGGAGAGGGCATCGGGTTTCGTAGCTTGACGACCGGGTCGAAACTTGATCTGGAAGTCAAAGCATCCCAGTGTTTCTGCCCATCTGGCTTGGCGCCGGGTTAAAGCTTTCGTGGTCATGAAAGTTTCAAGGTTTTGATGGTCAGTGTACACGATAACTTCTAGCCGGTTTGGGTTGCCTTCAAGGTAGTGTCGCCATTCCTTGAACGACGCTACGATTGCTAATAATTCCTTGTCGAAGATTTCGTAGTTGCGCTCAGCCTGTACTAGAGATCGGGATAAATAGGCAACCGGGTGTAGTTCACCGTCCTCTTCGCACTTCTGTGATAAGACTGCTCCTAGTGCAAAGTCTGAACAGTCGCATTCAAGCACAAATGCTTTGTACGGGTCGGCGATTTTCAGGATGGGGGCTGATGTGAAGGCAGTTTTCAGTTTGTTGAATGCAAGTTCGCAGTTGTTGCTCCAGACGAAAGGGGTCTTGTCGCGGGTGAGGTCGTGAAGGGGTCGTGTCGTGCGTGAGAATTGGTCAATGAATCTTCGATAGAAATTGGCAAAACCAATGAATCTTTGCAATTCAGATACATTCTTTGGTGCCGGCCAGTCGGATACGGCTCTGACCTTGGTAGGGTCCATTCTAATTTTGTTCTTTGAAATCAGGAGTCCTAGATACTCTACTTCTTTCTTCGAGAATTCACATTTCTCTGGTTTAAGCCATAATTGATGTTTATTTAAAATGTCGAGGATTTTGTTAACTGCGTCTTCATGTACCGCGCCCTTCTTGGTGTAAATCATTGTGTCATCTAAAAAAACTGCTGTGTCGATTCCAATATGTCCTAATAAGATATCTTGCATGAAGTATTGAAAGTAACCTGGCGCTCCTGTTGGTCCGAAAGGCATCGTCAGAGGTGCAAATTGGCCTTCTTTACAGATGAAAGCTAGTTTATCTTCGTCTTCTTCGTCAACACGTAAATTCCCATAGGCATTACGCAGATCGAGCTTTGTGAATTCTTCTGCGTCGAGTAGGCTGTCTATGAGATCCATCGTAAGGGGTAATGGATATTTGTTTTTCACAGTCAGCGCGTTGAGTTTCTGGTAATCAAAGCACGGTCTCAAGTTTCCGTCTTTCTTGCCGGTGAACAGAACTGGGGCTGCCCAAGGTGATGTCGTGCGTCGTATGGTTCCGTTGGCCAAGCTGGTGTTGATCATCTCCTTGAGGGCTTCATTTTCGGCTGGTGATAATGGGATTATCCGGCTAGCTTGGGGTTGAGCACCTTCAATCAACTCAACCTTGAAGTCGTACTTTCGTCTTGGAGGTAAGCGTTGAGATTTTGATTTCATGAACATATGGAGGTGGCGGTGGTAACAACTAGGGACGAGTTGCTCGACAGTCTTGACGGGGGCGTTCTTCTTTCCGTCTGCTGCTAAGCGTGCTGATGTGGACCAGGATGTCTTGGCTGCGGCTAGGTCTATCGAAGTGCTGGAATTCAAGGGAGAAAGGGGCTTGCCAGCTGCTTCACACTTGGTAGGAAGAATTTGGGAGTCGAACTCACATTGCGGGGGCTTTGGTGTATTTGAAAAAATACTCGCCCCCTCGTCATAGTTCCTAGCGTGCCCTGTGGGCTCCTTCTCTGGGCTTTCAGGGGTTTGTTGCGGACCTGACGAGGCTGTCTTGACAGCCGCAATTGGATCAGTTGAGCTAGGTGTTTCTATGTTGTGTTTGTGTCGTGTGTCTGCTGTCTCGTTGGCTGGGGTGTGCTGTAATTTCAGGGGGTAACAAAGCTTGCCAGTCCTTTCTAACGGGTTATGATTTAAAAATTCAATAACAGACTCACTCTGCGGGGATGTTAGCGCATCACTTGTGGTGCACATCCCCTCGTCACGATTCTTAGCGTCCCTCAAGGGTTCCAACTCGGGATACTTCAAGGGTGTTGTCAGATCGGACGACTCCGTCTCGGCGGAGGCAATAGACGTATTGGTGATGCATACCGTATTCGTTTTCCAGTTGATCATGTGATGATTTTGACGTATCCAGGGAATACCTAGTATGCCATCGTAAGTGTTCTTGAGGTCGATAATGATGAATTGAGTGTCTTGCGTTTCATCTTCAATATGTAGGTTGATTTCGTGCGTCGAGCTGGTTGCCGAGCCGTTGAATCCGGTGACGGCTCTTGAGGTTGGTGTTGCGTGGGCTAAGAGATTTGTATGGCGGGCAAATGCTTCTCCTAGGACATTGTGAGTGGCGCCCGAATCAATTAAGAGACGAGCGAGGGGGGTCTTAATTGGAGTGGCTCGGGGTTCATGGGACAAGGATAGTGGGACTGAGTAAAACAGGCGTGGATCGCGTGAATTGCATTTTACAACTGTACTACTAGCTCCCAAATCAATTGTATCCATGATAACCCCTCTGCTCAAGCTAGGCACTTCCTTCAGGCTTGAGCGCCTCCATTTTTTGACGCTTCAGCTCGACTGCTTCCTTCACCACTATCATTTCCCACTTCACTTCTACTACTCAGTTCTGCTAACTTCACTTCTAACTCCGCGACTCTGGCTTTGTATCCACCTTTCCCTCTTCTAACATTATCACTTTTACGATTGGGGCAGTTCGACGAGATATGACCTTGCTGTGCACACCTGAAGCATGATCCCGTACGTAGACGTCTAGTTCTTTCTTCGTCGGACAACCGAGTGTAAGATGCGGATATGTCCATGGCGTTAGGGTCACAAACCGGGGTTGGTGTCAACATGGAAGTGTCAGCCGTTCCGTGGATCTTATTGTCGAGTTTGATGGCTAGGTTTGAGATCTGTTCAATAGAAGTGAACTCCTCGGAGGCTAAGACCATTGCCACTCTGATATCACGCTTCAGTCCTTGCTCATACTGGCTGATTAGCGTCGGAACTTCCCAACCAGTGCTGGCAGCGTGTAGATTGAAATCGTGAGTATACGCCGCGACTGTGGACTTCTGAGTCAGAGACCGTATCGCCTTTTCGGCTTTGGCTTTCTTTTCAGTGTCAAAGAACATAGCCTTGAAGTTTTGGACGAAACGTTTGTAAGTAACATTATCAGCAGTCGCAGGGTCAAAAAGTTCGGCGGTAAGTGGTTGAGCCCAGGCGCTAGCGGTGCCGGTGAGGTAGGAGAGCGTAAAAACGACTTTAGAGCGGTCGGTTGGGAATAAGTAGTCGTGGGCCATCATGTAGAGTTGGACCTGGCTGGCGAATACTTCAGCAGGTCCGCCTCTGGTCCCATTGAACTTGTCGGGCACTGAAACTTTGGGTCCCTTTAGGACTCGTGGGGGTTCAGGTTGTACTTCGGCAGGAGCCGACGTCGCAGGAGGGTTTCTGCTATTATCGGTACGTCCCGCAATCATAGCTTCTAGACGTTCCTCGGCCTGTCGGCCTCGAGCTTCAGCTTGCTCACGCAGTTGGCGTTCTTCGGCTAAGGAGTTCTGAAGGCTGTTGAGTTGTCGCTGTATTTCTTCCATACTTTCGGAGTTTAAATCGGTCGTACGTGGGGAATTAATAGGATCGACGGAGTCCGGTGAAGATCTGTTCACGCTTCGGTACGAGTCGTTGGATTCGACGTCGTCGTCGATGGGTGTTCTGTATGAAGGAGACGTGGTAAAATCGTACTACTGGGGGTTAAAGTGGTTCGGTGATGAGGTTTTATGATCAAGTGAATAAGAAAAAGGAAGGAATCGGAAATCTAGAGTGGTCGGTTCTGAAGGTTTGAGTTTATCTAATGGACTGAATCTGGGGTATTAAAGTTTCTGTCTTTAAGGTTCTGAGTTTGTCTATTCAATGTTCGGAGTCTATCTTGTATCAGCGGGGTTAGATCGCTCTGATCCCGCAATGGTTCTGAAGTTCGTTCTTGGGTTTTCCTAGTTCTGTTCGATAGTAGGTTCGGTAGCGCTCGTCGGTGGTTAGATCCGACAATATGTTAGGACTGTCCTGTGGGTGTGAGACGAGGGCTGGTTGGGTCTTTCTACCAGGATCTACTCTAGTTATGCAGATTGTCGGATGAAGAGAAAAGAGAGATGTACAACGTGAATGGAGTATAGTATAGACTCTAATCTGTGACATGTAGTACTGGGCCTTTCACCGCTCTGTTATCTAAGTGAGATCATAACAGGAAGACATGCCACGGTCACTTCTGTTTTTTTGTGATCACGGGACTTGCTCAACAAAGTCCAATTGTTTCATATTTGTTTGTTCACTGTATGTATCTCAAAACCTTATTTTGCCGACTGAACTGATTATCATCGCGAGCGTTGCCCAGAGTATTCGACTTGTTTAGATTTATACAAATTCACTCTCTTCATCCTTAACTTATGATGAACAATTCTTCAATCCATCTCAATCCTTGACACTTTTCAGCTTGATCACCTTCTCTGATATCCGATAAGACTTCTGCTCAATTTAAAAGATCAATTTGTATCGATGAATGATAGGAATTCCATTGTATTTTACAACGGTTTGATCTCTTCACTTTGTTTTGTCCAAGTTCGGCCACTTCGAGTTTCTTTCAGATGCTCCTTTGTTGAAGGTTCCTGTTTCCGATCTTATCTTCTCAGCTGTGTCCTTCACTTTTCTATTTTCTCTCTACTCTGGTCTCATAAAATTGTTATCCTGGCTTTCTGCTTGCTGCTCCCAAAACAAGCCTCTCAAGATTTCCAGATTCTATAGACGCGCAAGATCCATTCTTCCTTCAAACTCAATTTCAACCACGCCTGCAAGAATATCCAGAACCATCCGAGTTGATCAAAGTCACCGAACAATTGGATGAATATGTAACAACCAATGTGTGTCTTTCTACCTTCCCCTTGTCCTTGAATTGATAATATCCTTGAATTTTTGACTGAATTTTCTCATGTGTCATTTCAATAACAAGTCATCATATATTCATCCTTCTTCAACCTGATCAATTTAAGAGAAGAAGTTTTCCGAGGCGGTTTCTTTCAGATTCAAGTTATCTTCTCTATATGTATCATTGCTTTTATTGTCATACAATCGGCTCAAATTGCAAATCTTTCTATCCTTGCTTGTTCAATTATGGACAAGCAAGATTTCTACGCCGAATGTCCTGGTGGTGAAGGAATGCCTTTCAATTTATCTTTAGATGCGTATATCATTCCAAATGAAATATCAAATTCTCGACGTCCATTTGCTTTTATTCTCTCATTGGGTACAAACGCTCCTGCATAACAACCTTTTAGGTATCTGAAAGTACAAAAGTATGGCATAGAGTGGTAATGTTATTTACAGATGCAATTTTTCAATTGATAATAATACAACAGCGTGAAGTATTTCATGACGATAACCATGTATTCAAGTTGTTTCACAGCACATACCACTAATAAACCGAATGACTGTTCGGATAACAGTGAATATGGGACAAAGTCCCTCATATTTCCAAGAGACACAGTCTTGTGCTACAAGTCTTGTCTGCTTCAGATCACCTATCCTCCAGGATTACCATACAGATGAGATGATTTCCTTTGTGACATTGACCCCTCGATTGGTGTTTATTGTCACTATGTCCTTTCAACTCGTGACGACGATGAGACGCAAAAACCTCTACTTTTGGTCTCTGGATCTACTCACTATGGAAAAGGATGGTATGTCTGCTTATGACGTCTTTCCAAGCGGTTTGATTGTGCTTGGAAGCTCTGTAATTTATCATCTTAAATAAATCAAACAAGTTCAGTTAAGTCCTCGTGTCTATAGATTGACAAGCTCAGCGAAATTGCTTGCGGGCTACACGCGATTGAGACACACAAGAAAACTCAAATACCAGATAAGTTCTCAAATATATGAAAAGCACAACATAGAGAGATGACCTTTTGCAAAAGTGCGATTTTTTAATTACTACGGCACCCTGAAGCTTATAATGAAGATCAACATGAGTCCAGGTCGTTCCAGATCAATTGTGTTGATACTGGTGAACGCGAGTGCAAGCTACAGCTCTCAGAGAGAAAGAAAGACTTACTTTTCTTGTCAACTTCTGATTTCACATTTCTCCTGATAGCTGTGCAGGTGAGATGGCTTCATCGCAATAGTGGGCATTCACTCAGTCTTTATTATCAATACGTCCATTCAAGTCATATTGCTTTTGGTCTTCGCTCGATCTCCATGAACAGAGTAGTAACCTCTTCGCAATCCAAAGCAGACATCTTAGTCTCAAAGAGTTGACAAGGGTTACGATTTGATGCGAACAAGTGGCTTCTGATTGATAAACAAAACAGATCCTTGTAATAGTACGGCTACATATTCAACTCCGAAGCTTTTGCTTTTAGTCTTTGCCCGATCTCTATGAACAGGACAGTAGCTTCCTCGTGATTCAACGCAGACATTTTAGTCTCAAAGAATTGACAAGGGTTTTAATTTGATGCAAACCAGTGGCTTGTAATTAATAAAAAATACAGATCCTTGTAAGTTCCCATTACATGATAGTTGGACCACCCATAATGATGGTGGGAGATACAAAGCCTCGAATAATATCACAATTGATTTCAGGAGTTGATGGTGCGGTAAATTTGATTGGGCAACATAGATGTCATGAAGAACAATCGGGATTCCAGGATGTAATGATTTGGAATCAAACAGATAGGATCCCGATGATGATGTTCTCCAAACATCAGATTTCCTAATGGCAGGCAAATACGTTCTGAAGTCGCGAACAAGGCCCACGACCGCGTATCCACCAATTTAAACCCTCGTCAGGAACATCGCATCATGAGGTTGAGGAATGATCAATCATAGCCATCGTACTGAGGCGAAGCGCGTCTACTTTTGATACGTTCAAGTTGACTTGCCAGGAGGGAAAGTGTGAAATGCCACAACACGAGGCTGTTTCATCAGATCACATCCTCCATGAGGTCGTTCAAGCTCCGATGATCCTCATGCATGTCTTATAGTCGTTCGTATGTGAATCTTGTAGGTTCATTTGGTTCACGTTTTGCTTGTCGGCTTGGCTCAAAGTTGAGGATAAAAAGGACACAAGCGAACCAAAGAGCTCAGCAAGCCCGATCTCCACGTTGCTGATCTCGAAGCTTTCAAGGTACCGTGACAGAGGACCCGATCTGATCTGCTTCAATTGCCGCAGCATGCTCGATAGCATTGGTGGGCATGCATTTGCGACGAGCATGCATTCAGATGCATTCTAATTTCTCAGGCTTAGAGCATCACGATTCACCACCGGTGACCCTGGACTGTCAACGGACGTAAGATGTATTCGACATGTCCAGGTCGTAATCCAGAAATCACGCTCCACCGGCAAGAAAAACTCCCACTGTAGGCCAGCTGTGCAACACTCTTAGTCATGCGATCCAGGTATCTCGAGCTGGACCCTCAGGTTCTTCGGGGTCGTCTGGAACGCATGAGCCACACGATTTGAGCAACTGTGCAACCCATTTCAGCCCAATCAATCATGTTTTTCATCCCTTTCTCTTAAAATATGAAATCGACATATTGTATGTATTACACAAGATGATCCCTGTGGCATAAGATGGCCGCCGTAAGAGCTTGGAGCAAGCATTTCAGACTTGTTCAGGCTGGCCGGTGCTTGTTGTCCTTCCTGAAGGGAAAATACAACATGTGATATGTCATAAATACTGCCCTGTATGATGGGTCAAGGTTCAGGCCCGGTGGGGATGCTCTTATAAGAATTGCCAAAGTTTTGCCACTTTACCAGCATAAAGGTGACATATCATGTTGCGGGCGCATCCTTTTTGAAACGGGCGCGACCAGGCGCAAAAAAGCTCCATTGGATTGGCGCGGGCGCCAATGGGGCGCGCCAGGCGCGCCCTTTGCCCTCAAAAAAGTGGAAAAAAGTAAAAATTCTTCTACATCAACAGAGGCCAGATACACAGGGCCAGCAGATACATACATAGTTGCCAATAAAAGAATCCTAGTTATTGATTGCAAGGTAGAGTGCAAGAGATAACACGGTCAAAGAAAGTCAACTGCGACTCTATACGCATGAGACTCTTACAGAGAGTCGCTTACATTCTTTGGACATGACTCTGTCTGTCAAGTGACAACAGATCCGAGTGAGGTAGACTGTTGAACCAATATCTCAGTATGATGAAGGACACTCCTCAGAGTCCTCCTCAGGCATTTCTGATGGAGATGGGCGGCTGAACTGACAAAAACCCGCGGACAAACCATTGGGCGCGCTGCTACATGGTTTGGAGCTTTGGGGTGCTCCCTGGCGCGACTTTTCCGCACTTTTTGCACTGCACCCACAACATGAGTGACATAATGGTCTTCATTCACAGTACAGTTGCCTCTGAAATAACCCATACCTTTTTATGGACCCCAAAAGGTATGGGTTTCCATAGAGTATGGGCTAGCAAAATTCTCTGCAATAACCCATACAAGCAGATTCATGGGTTATTGCAGTTTTTTTTTTAGAAAGTTGAGGCAAGATTGCTGAGCGCTGCGCTCTTTCATTGCATATGTATTCAAGAGGATTGAGCAAGAAAAGACAAAAGAGTAGGCTGTACTAGAGATTTGGAGTGTGCTGTGCTAAAGGCCCGCGGGGCTTGACAGAGTGCCCTCCCACAAGCTTTAGCTTTGTCGGAATCCTCGTGTCTGACATAATTTGTGACAACCTCTGCAGATTTGAGTAAAGTAGAATACGCTGGCTGAGCAGGCACCTCCACTTCAGAGTGCTCTGTAGCCAAGATATCTGTGCTGTGGTTGCGTTGTTCAATAGCTTCAAAAATTTCCTCCGGAGTCCAGGTCTCGAGGCCCCTCCCATTCTCATTGGTAGGATTCAAGATTTCAGACAAAGACATCATGTTCTTTTTATGAACAATGTTCAATTACGGGATACAAAGTTAAAACTGGGAAAAAACTCCCAGTTTTAACTTTGTATCCCATAAATGAGATCAGCTCTTGAAGGTCCTGCTTGAGATCTTGCTGAGCAGAAGGATCAATTATTGGGTCTGTGTATAGATTGTCAATCTGAATTTTGTTCAGATCGATTGCCTCAAGAGATCCATCCGGCTTGCGGGGAGAGACAATGCCCAACTTTTGAAAGCAGTTTTTGATGGTTGTATTGGTAACCTCAAGCCAAGAGTTTTCGGCATGTTCCATCGCATCAAGCTGGTTAATTTTGTAGATTTGACCGATTGGGACATTGGATTCATACCAATTGATAGCATAACTTATGAATTCCAATTGATATTGGCAATTCCACGAGGCTATGATGCCTGCATCTAGGGGCTGAACATGCGAGGTGAGGTTTGGTGTGAAGTATTCAAGTTGGATACTGGTGAGTTTATAGTCATGAGGTTCACTATGTACTGAAAAGTTGTCAACAAAAAGAACAATTGATCACTGTTCTACTTGAAGCTCCCAATCCCAGTGAGTAATCCACTCAGAGAATAGTGCGTAGGTCATCCAGGCCTTTGCATTGTTTTGGTAATGATATCCAAGAGAGCTGACACTCTTCTTGTTGAAGAAAGCTGGTTGGAGTGATCTTCCAATGATGAAAGGCTTGAGCTTATCAGAACCATCTGCATTACATGTAAGAGCAAAGGTTAATTGAGTCTTGTTGGACTTTGTTCCGGGCTTATTTTCTTTTGAAAGACCTTTATCAGGAGGCATTCTATAGCAATCCACAGTGATACATACATAAGTCAGCAAAGGGCCTCAAAAACAATGATGATGGTGTTGGGTAGTGAGTTACTTACCCATAGAACAATCCCGTCTCATCCATATTGTAGATGTTGCAAGGGTGATAAAGATCAGTGATCTCTCAAACTCGTTTTTGTTTGGCAATGGCAGCGTCTAGAGAAGCTGAAGCTGCTTCTCCATGCTTCTGTCTGTTTTTCAAACCATTCCGTGTCTTGAAGGAAGTCAGCCAGCCTTCACTAAGTTGGAGCCACTTGGATTCTGGAACCCTGAACAAGACCACAAATTGTTGCCACTTCTGTCGGATCACATCGCCAGTAAGGGGCACCCCAGCTATGTCTGCTTGTTGAACCCAAGTTTGAAGGGCCTCAGTAATTTGCGGGTGCTCTGTCTGGTTTTTCCTCTTGATGTTGAGTCCAACACCAGACTTGTATGTGGCTTGCATTTCATCCCGTCTCTTGACCCAACTCAATACTAAAGGTTTTTTAATTACAATTCCAGGGAAACTATTTTGAAAGTGCTTTGCCGTTTTGGTTTGATTTTGACCGTTCTTATCATGCCAGTTGAGGATGGTCATTCTTTGAGCAAGGGTGACATTGCTACAAGAGGACGATTTAGCTAGTTTTGACTTAGGCTCAGATCTAGGTGGCTTGTCTTTCATTTCTGCTGAAGCATCAGTGCAAGCTTGTTTCTTAGGACCTGTTTATATTAAGTTTGATGGGTATGGATTCCAGGAGTCAGCAAAACAAGCCTTGAGAAGATTTGATCAAAGAGAAATGAGGAAGCTTACGTGCTTTAGTTGCGCTTGGGTTAACAATGACTTTGTTTTTGTATTTCAATATCAACAGCTCTAATATCTTGAGCTGCTCGTGGTTGAATTCCTTTGCAGCTTCTGACACACTACCAGTACTTTTGATCTTTTCAACAACAATGAACTCATCTATCATATTTCCTGCATCATCAATGAATTACTGATCAGCTTCAGAGAGGGCCTTCCCTCCACTCATCAGCTGGCATAGCGGAATCATGCGCTGATCATTCTCAGTTTTCAATCTAGTATATCCTTCTTTGATATTTGAGACAGAAAAAATTGATAGGTCATTGGGAAGCATGTTTTCTTTGGTAGATTAGGTGAATATGTGATGAATTGTGTTGAGCTTTGATGTTTGTGTGGAATGATGGAGTCAAATGGCTATGAGAAGATTTGTAGGCGTGTCTCAGGAGTCTCCTGTGCATGTGGTATTTGAATTTTTTTCTTGGGGTGAAGTATGGGTTTTTTGTCTCTGGTTCTCAAAAAAAAAGTATGGGTTAACGGAAATGGTAGAGTCATGGTTTTTGGACCCATTTCCCCCGCCCATAAAAAATATGGACCCAAAAACCCATGGGTTAAGCTAGAGCAAGGGTTATTGGGTGTATGGGTTATTTCAGAGGCGACTGTATGGCAATGTTTCTCGTCAATTCCAGCAAGATCAAGTTATGATGGTTGTGGAGTATTGAATCTGGGAAGTAGTGTTACAAATTCAATGTGTAAAAACTCCACAAAGTTTGCACCAAGATCTCTCTGAAGGCCAAACGGTAGAATTTTGAGCTTCATGTTTCTGGGTTAAAAGCCTTGACAGTATAAAGTCCTTTAACCTGCGCTCCGGACATATAATTTTCCCTCTGTAATTCACAAAAACAAGCCAGCAGGAACATCGCTCAACAATGAAGATCAGGATGGAATGAAAAATTGATTGGGCTTGCCTAATGCATAGTCACGAAGGAAAAGGCAATATGTTTGTCAAAATCCCACTGGTGTATTACATTTATTTTCTACGGAAGGGTATCCTAGATTGATGATTTATACCACATGATCATTTGAGAGTCAGTAAGAAAAAGGAAAAAGATAAGGTAAAAGAACCAGCTAGGATATTCCACTGACCTGTGTGTTTGACATCACTTGGAGGATAGTTGTAGCAAAAGTAGGCATAGGCTTTGGATGAGGCCATCAGTGTTAGAAAGAGGATAATTGCCAAATTCGTGAATCTCATTATTGGGAGGAACAAAGTATGACTCCTGGATTTTGGGAGGGGAATGGTGTGAATTGACAAAAAGAAACCAGCAAAGGCAGCCGAAAGGAAAATCCAACCTGGTAGACTGTTATCAAACAATGAAGAAGTAACCGAACCAACCAACATGGGAGGTGAATTTGTTGAAAACGGGATAGAATTCGCCAATGGGAAAGTCCCTAGCCATCACATGACCCAATTAACGGTGTTCTGGGATAACCGGATTCGAAAAATCAAAGGCTACGTCCCAATTGCGATGTTCAACAAAGCTTGGTTAGAAGCCAACCAAGACATTGAAGGGAAGAAAACATTGAAGAAGAAAAACAAGGATGAAGATGATGATTCAGAAGATGAGAAGTATGAAGGACTTACCTATCCATCCAAACTGCGGCTGACGTATGGAGACTGGGTCATGTGTTTCAACCTATTCTTGGACTACTTAGAGAAATGGTCCCGATTTGAGAAGTTGGTGAGGAAGTTTGAAGAGCACAAGAGGAATGTAGAGAAGGTGAAAAGTGAGAACAATGACAAGTGGATGGTAGCGTTAAGGTATGATATCATGATTAGGAGACAATTCTGGACGACTAGAGTCAAAGGAGGGAAAGTCGGTGACCCATTGGTTTGACAAAAACGAATTTAAGAACAAGCAAGACGTACGGTGGATAAGTTCAGGGAGTGGGACTGCCACAACAACCCATACACCAAGGGTGGGAAGCAACAAGATCAAGCGCCCAAACTGTCAAAAATTGCGGTGAAGGATAAAGAAGAAGTCTCAGAGAAGACGGATAAGAAGGAAGAATTGTCGAAGTGGAAAGAGGACTCACTCTATCTGAAAACCAATAACCGAGGAGGATTCCAAGGAAGGCATGGGCGAGGAAGAGGTCGAGGTCAAGGCCAAGGTCACTATTCTGATTATGATTGGAATGACCGATACAAGAAGGAAGACAATAGAGAGATGAAGTCACAGTACAGAGGAGACAGATGGTCACCAGGGAGAGACGAAAGGTCCAAGTCCCCAATGTGTTGTGGTGATCTATTTATGGTATCAATCAAGCAAATTAATCATCATTACTTCACCAAGTCATTAGGAAACTTCAGTATAGCAGGAAATTCGAAATGCAGGTTTTCAGATCAATTGAAGCTCTTAGAGGCTTATGTATACTTATTAGCTCATTATTATGTCATCTCATTTCAAATATATTCTTAAGATCAATAAAGTTTACTTCCAAATTTATTACAAAAAGAAAGAAAGAAAAACATAAGGAAAATTCAAAAATATAGGTATACAGGTTGGAACATAGTTTTTAGGGTAGTAATAATAAAGTTATGGGTATTATGAGGCTAGAATAAGAAAGAACAACATTATATTATACTGTAACAATTTTAATCTTGAAGGTTGATAAGAAGAAACAGAAGTTATTAGAGAAAAGGTACTTTTTCGAAGTTGGTAAACAAGAGGTATACTTTCAGTTTGCATATGTAATGGTAGTAATAGTGAAATTTAAGGTTGCCAAGAGGATTTTCCGGGATTTTTAAGGCTATAGAGGATGATGTCATATTACATGAGCAATAAAAAGAGAGTAGCAGCTGTGAAAAGTGAAGAAAATGGGAGAACTTCGTCAAAAATGAAGGTTTTCAGCTTATTGCATATCTCAAATGACGTCAGAATAGGTTGGTAGATAGCTCATTCAACGCAGAAGAGTGGATTACATAATTTAAAAACTTTAAGCCAATAGTAGCGGAGGTGTATGTCAAGAGTTATAAGGCAAATAAGAAATTAGTGTGAATCTCAAATTTACAGTCACAAGTCAACATGTAACACCAAAAACCTTAACTTCACAACTCAATATCTTACTCATCACTCATCACAAATAGGTCATATGGGTGTCATAAATGATCAGTAACACGAGGGCTACAAGATGCACTTTAGTAATGAAAATTGGAGCCCATCTGAAAAACTTTGTAACCTCAAAATTTGGTTTTCAGCTAGTTTACAAGGAAAAAATCACCTGTTTTCATTATAAGAAGTGCTGTACATCATATTATTGCGTCATTGATCACTTTTAGCTGTGAAAATTACATCATTTATTAGTAACAGAATCATTACATTGCGTCATCATAGGGTTTTTAGGGTTTTTTGGACGGATTTGATTGGTTTTGAGGCTGTTGACCATTGTAAAAGTTGGAATACATTGCTATATATACTTTGAGATGATTTTGGGACCAAAACTTGAGAGACAATGACAAAAACAAGCGGAAAAGCCTACATGTGAGGAAAATCCACCGAGAGGAGGACGGTCGCCCATGGCCGTGCAGAGTGAGATGTGAAATGAGCGTGGAAGAGTGGCGAAGGCAACTAACAGAAGAGAACCTACTTGAAGAGTACAAAGACGTGTTAGAAGGCTTTCAATACGGCTTCCCGCAAGGGATACCAGACCACCACATAGGAGACCAGCAATGGTTCACTCCTGACAATCACAGGTCAGTGTCAGATGTGCGAGAGAAGATCCGACAAACGCTAGAGAAAGAGAAACGCAAAGGCTGAATATACAGACCCTTTAGCCATACCCAGCTGAAAGAATGGTTTCCATTCTTCAGGTTGAGTCCAATGGGAAGTATGGTAAATGGAGACGGCACCTTCAGAGTAATACATGACCTGTCCTACCCAAGGCAAAAGAAAAACATTCTGTTGGTAAATTCGTTTGTCAACAAAAATCACTTCAAAACCATGTGGGATGACTTTGCAAAAGTAGTCAATTTCTTCAAAGCGAACCCAGGGGTATGGCTATTGGCCATCTTCGATTGGGAGAAGGCTTATCGCCAAATCCCAACTGACCCAGATCAGTGGCCATTCCTCATATTAAAGGACTTTGAGGGAGGGCTATGGGTGGATACAAGAGTCTCCTTTGGTGGAGTAGCAGGATGTGGCATCTTTGAAAGGCCGGCAAATGCCTGGGAGGATTTAATAGAGAAGAAGTTAGTGATCCCAAAAATCTTCCGTTGGGTAGATGACAACATGATCTTAAACAGGCCGGACTCACAAGTCACAATGAAGGATGTGGTGCGCATCAGCAAACAGCTAGGGGTAAAGACAAACAAAAAGAAGTATCATGAGTTTGACTTTGAACAAAAGTATGTGGGATTTATTTGGAACAGGAGGTCACATACCGTAAGACTTCCTCAGAGCAAGTTAGACGAAAGGAAGGCAGAAACAAAAGAGATCTTGTTGACAAAGAAGAAGATTTCGTATAAATAGTTTGAAGGCCTGGTGGGGAGGTTATGCCACACGTTACTAATCCTACCTCATATGAAAGCCTATATGAGGTCCATGCACCATTTTAAGAAGGTGCGGCGAAATCAGTGGATAACAAGAAATTTAAGTGAAGAAGTACGAGAGGACTTGGAACACCGGAACTTCACCTTGCACAACTTCGATAACCTGAGGATCCTACCAGCAAAGACCCCAGTCAAGATAGGATGGTATGGCGACGCATCTAATTTGTACGGACTAGGCTTGATTGTAGGGTCATCTTGGGCAATGTTGTGACTGAGACAAGGTTGGCAAATGAAGTACTTGAGAAGAGATGAGCCAGAGCGGAAGATCACATGGGCTGAAACTGTGGTAATCAGACTTGGAATACTAATGGTCAGAAAGAAGTATGAAACAGAAGGAAAACAGTTTGTAGTACATACGGATAACACTACAACAGAAGGAGTAGTTTGAAACAGAAAGTCAAAGGACAGTACGGTGAATGAAGAATGGAAGAGGATCCAAGACCTACTCATGAACTACCAATGTGACGTAAAGGAGACACGAGTGACATCTGAGACCAATCCGGCCAATTCCCTTTCCCGTGGAGATAATTCAGAAGAAGACTTGTCAAAGCAGATTGAAATCAAGCTACCTCGGGACTTGGAAGGCCTGCTAGAACAAGAATTCCAAAGCAAAGGACCGATCAACGAAAGACATAAAACATCCCAAACCAAAGAACCCTCTGAACTTGGAAGAGCTGAAAACCGGGCCAGGCGGAGTAGAACAAGCTTGTGATAAACAACTGGTGGAGCCCATCACTGGCGGAGGATGGGTAGATGATACCATGAAACTCTATAATTCAGGGATATAGAAGTATGTCAAGTTCAATGAACAGAAAGGAAGACGGCGAGGAGAGTGCTTACCTGCAACAAAGAAATTGGTATATGAGTTTATCTTGTGGGCAAGTGGACAGAGAAACCCCAAGGAGATGTCGAAGGAAGCGGTTAAGGCAGACACTGTTTGAAAGTATATAGTTGAACTGAAGGCATGGCACAAACTCCACCAGTGCGAATTCCCCGACGTAGATGACGAATTTGAGAAGCTCATGTTGAAAGCGTTGAAAAGGTACAAGGAAGAAAAGAAACAAAGGGTAACGGTTCCATTCAAACAAGTGTCAAAGGAAAAGAGAATAGAAAAGGAACTGGTACTGGTATCTCACCTAAAGCAAGTTGTACAAGAGTTAGACAAAGATGGAAACAAGGCAAAAGCAATCATTGCATTTGCCCTGATGGCTTTCTGGCGCCTCGCACGACTTGGGGAACTAGCGTTGGACAAGCCAGACAAAAGAATACCCTTCCTGAAAGACCTTGCACTAGAGAAACAATCAGGAACTTTGGAACTAGCAATTCACAAAGCAAAGACAGCTAAGCAAAACAAAATTCAAATACTGGTGTTGAAGAAACAGCCGACACGTCTAGATCCAGTCCAAGCCTTGGAACGAACAGTGAAGCAGAACCGGATAAAGCAAAATGACCCTCTGTTTTTGCATGTAAGAGATGGAGAAAGGTGGCTGCTGTCAAAGTCAGAGGTAATGAAAACTCTAAATGAAATCTGGCAACGCAATGGAACAGAAGGACCAACTGGCCACTCCTTCAGGGTTGGTGGGGCATCACTGTTGAACTTTCACAGGTTGACGGTTGAAGTGATAAAGCAACAAGGCAGGTGGGCCGGAGACTCATATAAAAGATACATTAAATAAACTTAACAAAGTCCCACGCTCGCGCATCCTTGCGAGGTGTCGAGCAAGGGACTCACGCCAAATGTGTACGCTCCATAACCTCAGAGATCTGGGTTTGGCAGGGAGCTTGCTTCAAGTCCTTATAACTTTTTCCACACCAAGGATTTGGATATAGTCCAAAGAGAAGACTTGTGCGCTGATATCTTGTGCTGAGACTACAATTTTTTTTCCCAAGGAATTTAATCCCTTCTTGCCAAAAATGTGCTTCAAAGATTGGTCTTGGCAGCAAATTTGGACTCGAGAAAGAGGTTACATGTGTAATCCTCTGTTGAGAGCCAATATTTGATGCGCATTTTAGACAAGAGGGCAGCACATTCCTCGGGAAAAAAAATATGTACCTTATGCGCCAGAGTCAGGCGCACAAGTTCTTCCTTTGGACCATATGCAAATCCTTGGTGTGGAATAAGCTATAAGGGTTTGAAGCCAGCTCCCTGCCAAAGCCAAATCTCTGAGCTTATGGAGCGTACACATTTGGTGTAAGTCCCTCGCTCAACGCCTCGCGAGGATGCGCGAGCGTGGGACTTTGTTGAGTTTATACATTAAAGAGTACTCAGAGGAAATGAAGAAAGAAACACTTGAGGTACTACACATGCTAAAGAATTGAGATACGTAATTGAGGCTGTAGATGCAAGTTAAAGTTTGACCGAATGAATGTGAATAGAGTTCAGTTGAGTGAGATCGCCCGTTTGTACAGCGTACAGTCGCGTAAAAGCCGATCAAAAGTTGCACAAGAGTCGTACAAGGGGCACCAAGCACACAGGATGGCTAACTTAACAAAGTCCCTCAATGCCTCGACAGCTGTCATTCAACTTGCTTGAATGACAGCTGTTGCAGCATCGAGGGACTTTGTTAAGTTAGAGAGGATGGGGGCTTGTCAGGACTCTGAACACACTGCCCCGAGAGAGGGGTCTGACAGCTCCCAGCCTCAGCATCGGTATGAATCCCCCCCTCAGGCCTCTCACTTTTGCACAATTACCCAAATGGGATGTGTGACCCCCCGGGTCAAGCAAAACCCTGAGAGAGGCCCCGAGGGCCCCCCCAACCCACTCACCTCTTCCTAGACTTTTGACACAGCCTAGCAAGGACGGCGGGTGGAGGGATTCGCATAGAGGCCCGACAGCACTGTCCATAACCAGCAGAAAGCTTGAGCTCTGAAACCACTTACACTACCCACAGAGGAGTAGACTGGCAGGCAGTCCTGTAGAAGGATGTAGATGCCCACCAGGCTTGAGTATCACAAAAAAACTTGATCACAATAGCATTGGTTGATTCACACACCTCAACAAGGTAGCCAAAGGTTGGATCAGGTCCTTGAACTTGTGGGTCTCACATATGCATTGCAGCAAAAGGGCTTTGTCATATCCTTGAAGAGCCAAAAACACTGTATCACATTATTTTTTTCTCTTCAGAAATACTAGATGATCAGATGTGAATTCCCTTCTATTCATTGAGGCAAAACACAGGCAAGCTAACACACAGTGAATTAGCAGAAAGTCAAGGCTTTCAAGGTCTCTCTGTGTTTGTGGGATAAATTATATGCAATTTGGCCCAAAGGGTGTAGATAAATATAAAGTAGAGTGATTTTACAAGTGACACTTCGCATTCAGCGAAAAGACCAAAAAACTTGGGATCCAAGCTGTGGTCTTGTCTCATTAATTCAGGGTAGTTGAAAGGACAAGCCTTACAAACTTTATTTCTTGGGCAAGCTAAAAAAGAGGTGGGTGGAAATGTCAATTTATCAGAGGTCAAGAGTCAAAAGTCTGTGTATGAAGAGACGTCCGAACCTGTACTTTGACCCAGAACCAACTTTAACAGCTTCACGCTCGCCAATCCGGTCAAGCCATGCCTTAAGACACTCAAGCTTTGCAAACTCTTCTTTGGTGATACCCGACCTTTCGTAACATGCAACCCAACTGATTCACGAGTTTCAAAAGACCAGAAATATGAGAGGCCAATTAGCCATATTGACCTTTGATCAGATACTTGGAAGCTTAGATAGATTAGGGATAACGCCATGCTTGGATCATCTCAACCTTCGAAAGACGTAGCAGATATGAAGTCACGAACGGATAGATAGCCATGTCGGCCCAAGAGTATTTCCCTTTTCCTTTTCCTACCAAGTACTCCTTTTTGACACCTGTGAACTGGCCTGATAGTTGAATCTCGAGTACGCCATATAATCTCAAGGTTTCATCGTGGTAGCGCTTGATGGCGTAAGGAATCTTCTCCGGCGCGTACACTGGTGAAAGACAAAATGATATCACCTCTGAGCCAAGAGACCGACGGTAAAATCACAAGTTGAAAGGAGATGCCACTGACAGTTGAAATGATTGAATTGGCCTTGCATCGGCCCCACGCCAGCCATACCAAAGAAGATCCATTGTAAGGCTGCTGATCGTTCAAGAGGATCAGTGAACCCAAACACATGATCCTTATCGACTTTCTTCGCGAGGTACTGTTTTCAAGAACGTAAGAGTAAATGCAAATGACTAGGTGGGATGGTTGTACGATATATCATCCAAAATGTTCACGTACAAGTAGAATTGCAGCGCTCTCCATGACTGTAAAAGGCAAAGAAGCGTCTTCGAGAGACTTTTGATGATGATCAATCAAGGTAGGAATTCTGCCTGTGCTCATCGATCAAGAGGCGTTCAATTCAACTTGATCAGTCACACATAATTCACAAACACTTCATCTATTCTGATGCTCGGTCATGGGGATTGTGGTACCATTTGGATTGATCTTCAAAAACCAATCCTCCTTTTGTTTGTTGGTTGTGATATCCACAAGTTCAAAGGAGAACTCTGTCTTATAGACCTGTTTGAGTTCTTCGAGTGCGATCTGAACCTTTTGGCCATTGGGCGTGTTCATGGTAACTAAGTGAAGGTCCTTCTGTGAGGCGCGTTCGATGGACATGTTGACTGGTGTTTGGTAGGATGAACAGATATCGATAGAAAAGTGTTCAAGTAATGCAGGATAGATTGGCAAACAGGTGTTGGCAAAGGAGAAATCCTGAACTGAAAATAAATCAAGTGAAGGTCAACAGAGGTCAACAAGATGGAATGTAGGGGGCGCGAAGATGACGTCACGATTAGTCAGCTATTAGTATGTCGTATGTACAAGTTGATCGCCCGCCGTTCTGGCCGCATGTTTTGCACAGTATTCACGGATATCCCAGTTTGAGTTCATGGATTAATGCACTTCTAGCGGAGAGCACTCTATCAAGCTCGCTCTCGCTCAGTACCCAGGGGGAAGGTCCCCGCGCGGACATGAGCAAAATCCTGGACATCCGCGCATCGTCGGATGTCGGAAAGTAACTAGGAACGCGACAAATGCAAGCATCTCGCGTACTTTGAATCTGCAGGAAGATGAGACACAAACAGAAAGGGAAATGCAAGGATATAAAATGATTTGTATGATTTAGAGGGAAAAAGACAAATCAAGGAAGAAATCTTACTGAAATGTGCATTTTCGATGAATGCTATATTGGTGTCTTGATAGTGAAGATTACCTTGTTTTGATGGTACGCAATTGATGCTGGTGGGGGTTTGATATGATGATCAAAGGAAAATTACATTTTTTTTCAGCACCAATGGGATAAGGATATGTTTGGTTGTTGATGCAGGATTGTTGAAGGGATGTTGATGTTGTAATGGAAAAAATGTAAAGGAGTGTAGTGAAGTGGGAGAAGTGCCACGAATAAAGATTGAGCAAGAGTGCTAAGGACAATCAACAAATCAGTGTACTCAAACAATGCAATCAACCATCTTGACTTGGCCTGTGTTTGCAAGCACCCTTGAGACTTTGGAATAAGGCTCAGGAGCTGGAGTGGTTCAGAGAATGATTTCACAGACTTACATCCCCCAGCTACTAGACACTGGCAGACCAGAGACTACCACAACTTTGACAGGATTTCAAAATGGTACAGCCGTTGTAAGATCTATTGGCAAATTTTGAGAGCTTTGTGCCATTGCTAGATTTAATGTAGAGGTCAAAAACTCAAAAAACCCTATTTGAGATTGATAACTCTACTGCCCATTGGTCCACTCTGTATCTTTGTAATCACAACGAGTATGTTACACGTTCGAGATGATAACCAGGTTTTCTCATATTGTTGAGGAACCTCTGGTTATCAAACCTAGATAGTCCCGACGTTACGTCCAGGACTACCAGTGTATGGGTTTTTAACGAAAACCCCCAGTATCTTAATAAACTTTAATGGATTAATAAGATACTAGTACAAGTCTTCTTGTATGTGGTTATTGACGTGTTTATTTTTAGTCAACAATAATCTACTTACAAGAAGACTCTGGGTTCTCAAGAACACACTCGAGAGATTCCAAAGATGGTGATTCAACGGTTGAATCAAAATCTCTGGTTGAGGTTTTATACACCCACTCTCAAGTCTGGAAGCCTGAGCCTGTAAAACCGAACCCCCAAACCTTCTAGGCTTGTGAATCCGTCCAAACTAGTCTCCATATTTTATTTCAAAGTATGCATCTTGAGTTCGTTTAACAAGTCATTTGCTCTTAATAACTCTCTTTCTGAGTAAGCCTTAATATATAGTTTGTATGAGTCTGATTTCCATCGACCAATATCACATATGTCTTTTACTGGAACCCCCAGTGCGAATCATAATGACGCCCCACCTACTCTAAAGGAGTGTCCAGACAATCCTAAGTATCCGCCTTCTCCCCATATTTTTTGACATACTGCTGTGATCGTTGACTTGGATAATAGTTTCCGTGTGTCTTTTTCTACGTAGCTAAATAATGGGTCGTTGTTGCATGAAGTCTGTGCCAGTCTTCTTCGTAGAGCGGCTACTGGGCACAGGATGTGATTTAGTTTCTTCAATTGTAAAATCTGAATTTCCCCTGCCTTCGCTGTTTTTGCTCCTTTTAGATGAATGACCCTTCTTCTTCCTCGTTGTTGAAAATTTTACGTCTTCTCTCTTGATTACTTCTGAAGAATTGTGTTTATGTGATGTCATCTCTCCCAACCGGGCTAAACTCCAAAAGGCGCAAAGAGCTGTATCTAGTATCGCTAGTTCTTTTGGTCCGCCTTTTGATAGTTCTATCGCTAGATGTAACACTGCGCCAAATTGCAAATTTACCGTGGAGTTTAGAAAATTGAGTAGACATAGAAAATTATAGAGAAGCTGGCAAGGGTCAGAAAAATATGAAAAAATAATGGGAGGGCCCTTTGATGCATTCCAATTGTCTGGCATATTTTTTCATATTTTCAAAACTACAATGCAAATAACACTACACAAAATATAATATCTTCTGGGCAGAAAATATAAAAACCAACAAACAGTGATATTGAGCAGTCTTGGAGAGAGACAAAAATACACAAAAATATGCATATTGTTCTTATGGCTGAGACCTTGTATTTGAGTATTTTTTTGTATTTTTAGTGTGCAGATTGTTGAATGTACTAACAAAAAACCTCCAAGTTTCTCAGATTACAACCTGTAACACGGATTGGAATTTGGCCAAGGGGTGACAAGGGGATATCTGGAATTCTATATCCCTCATATCTTTTGCAATTCTGGGTCAAAACACTTGATAGTCAGCTGATTAGGAAGCCATGAAATGCATTTGAATGTTATGTTGATGCATCAACTCTGTAGCTCCGCTACAAAAAAACCTATTTGTCTTTGAAACAATTTCCTATATAGCCACATAGATATTCTTTGGGATTAGATGCAGGTTTTTTGTCTCAATGAAAGATATAGTCACAGAGTTTGGCTTTCCAATGAACAAAAAATCAAGTGGTTTGACCAAGAATTGACAAAGATATAAGGGATTGTTGAATTCAAATTATGCCCTCCAATGTCTGTTACAGGTTGTAATCTAACAATCCTGGAGGTTTTTTGTTAGTACAATCAACAATTCTCACACTAAAAATACAAAAAAATACTCAAATACAGGGTCTCAGCCATAGGAACAATATGCATATTTTTGTGTATTTTTGTCTCTCTTCAAGACTGCTCAATATCACTGTTTGTTGGTTTTTATATTTTCTGCCCAGAAGATATTATATTTTGTGTAGTATTATATGCATTGTAGTTTTAAAAATATGAAAAAATATGCCAGACAATCGGAATGCATCAAAGGGCCCTCCCATTATTTTTTCATATTTTTCTGATCCTTGCCAGCTTCTCTATAATTTTCTATGTCTACTCAATTTTCTAAACTCCACGGTAAATTTGCAATGTGGCGTAGTGTAATAAATGTTCTAAATGAATCGGTTTCTTCTCTTCGGTCTTGGGAAGTTCTACATCTAGCTTCTTGGATGCTATCATCATCAATTTGATCGTTTCTTCTTCTACGCTTGGGAACTTTTGATTATGGTATCTGTGCCATGCCTTCAAGCCGTAAATATATTTTCCTAGTGTAACTGACATGATGTCTTCCTTTGTCGGGCCGTCATGGTTCCGCCCTGCCCATACGCAAAAATTGTATATATTATCTTCTGATGCTGGTAGGAGAAAATCTGCACCTCCTTCATTTTTCATGAATTTTAGAAACTTTTTCACTGCTCCATTGTAGCTGACGATAGTGTTCCATTTCCATACGTTGATTACGTGTCTCTGTCGTTTGTTGTAAGATATTATACCGTCACCTCTACTTAGAAATGGTTTTATTTGATCCAACTCTTTTTCACTTATCGGCATTTTCTAAAGAGGGGTCGACTGTGTGCGATAGAGTGTATAATGAATTTCTTTGGTATGGTTTTTTCTGAAATTTATTGGTGTCACAAAAAATTTTTAGTCTATGAGGATTGCGAAAAAATCTTACTACTAAATATCGTCAGACATCTGAAATCTTTCCTACTCTTTTAGGATTTCTTTGTCTCGTTGCGTATAAGAGCTCTCACTTCCTGTTTCATAGAATGTTCTCCCATAAAACTTGTTTGATGTCTCGAAGTGTTTCATGGTTAGTCTGATCATCCCAAAGGGATCATGGGCTATTGGGTTAGATGGGTCTTTGTTAATGTGTTCAACAATCGTTTTAGATTTTTGATTATCATGTTATATCAGATGATGCAAATGAAAAACAATGTGAGCTCCAAACTTGTGCTTGTCTCTAAAACATCTAAAGAAGTATTTACATAATCTTCTCATGGTTATATCCTTGCCTTACTTTTTCTAAACAGACCTGGAAATTGACGGCGTAAAACTGGGTCTACAGATCCATCATCAACTTTTTCTTTTTGCGTAAAGCAACTTATCAGGTCTATCGGTATCAAAGTTGTCACTCTGTCTACTTCAAGTTTGTCGTGGATGTCAGCTCCTTCACCTCTTGATATGCCATCTGCGTCGTTCTTCTTAGATACTACCCTCTTTGCCACTAGATCTATCTGGAAATCGATGAGAAGCTTTTGATTCTTTTTCCATTCGGAGTTGACTTCAATATCTCTTGACTTTCTGTTCATTATGGCATTTTCGCTCGTGGTGTTATCTGTCCACACAATAAGTGTTTTTCCTTCTAAGTTCCTTGTGGATATAATGTGCCATAGACCGATACAAATTGCGACCGTCTCGAGCCAGGCTATGCCTCTTCTAGTCTCTCCTGAAGTTTCCCATCCTGGGATGAGTTTGAGTTGGAACCACTCTTTGCCTATCAAGACCCCTACTCCATAGCTTGGAGAGGCATCACCTACCCAGCCCATGTCGATTGGTTCTGAGAATGGTATGAGTCGTGTTTTCTGGAAAAGTGACAGAATCCACTTCCACTCTTCTAAATCTTTCCTAGCGTCTTCTGGTAGCTGGCGTTTTGCAAACCTGTGGACCCAGCTTTTCATCCAACGGTAAAGTGATGTTAAACAACATTTAAGTTGAGGTAAGATAAGAGAGACATGTGTTAGGCGTCCTACTAGGACTTCAACTTCGTTGAATGAGAACTTCTTTCCTTGTACCAGAGCTTCTTCTATCTGGGCTTTGCGCTGTTCTAGCTTGCTCTCGGGTAGTCTGACTGTTTTGTTGATTCCGTTCCAAATAAAACCGATAAACTTTTGTTCCTCTTTAAATTCTGAGATTTTTTCTTCATTTGTTATTACACCTAGTTCAAGGCTTCTCTTGACTATGTCTTGCATGACTAAATTTGAGTCTAAAGCTTTGATAAAAAGGGCGTCGTCGACCCATCGGAAAATCTCCATTACTTGAAATTCGTGTTTCATAATCAACTTCCATCCGTCTGCCGCTCTGCCGAACGATCCACATCCTCCTACACCACCAAAACCAATTCTGGTGTCGTAGTATACTCGTCCGTTGTGGTGATCTATTTATGACATTAAGCAAAAAAATTAATCATCTTTACTTTACCAGTTTATTAGCAAACTTCAATATAGCAGAGAATTCGAAATTCAGGTTTTCAGATCAATTGAAGCTCTTAGAGGCTTATGTATACTTATTGGATCATTATTAAGTCATCTTAGTTCAAAAATATTATTAAGATCAACATAGTTTACTTACAAAGTTATTACAAAAAGACAGAAAAAGAAAAGATAAGAAAAATTCGAAAATAGAGGTATACAGGTTGGAAATGGTTTTTAGCTTATTTATAATTAAGTTATGGGTTTTATAAGGTTAGAATATGAAAGAACAACAGTTTATTATACAGGAACAATTTTAATATTCAA
Organism: Melampsora larici-populina 98AG31; assembly: GCF_000204055.1. Taxonomy (NCBI): domain Eukaryota; kingdom Fungi; phylum Basidiomycota; class Pucciniomycetes; order Pucciniales; family Melampsoraceae; genus Melampsora; species Melampsora laricis-populina. The sequence continues at coordinate 46,210 of NW_006768863.1, forward strand.
GGTTGATAAGGGGAAACAGAAGTTATTAGCAGAAAGGTACTTTTTCGAAGTTGGTAAACAAGGGTTAGGCGTGTAGTTTACATATGTAATGGTGGTAGTAGTAGAAATTAAGGTTGCCAAGAGGATTTTCCGGGATTTTTAAGGTTATAGAAGATGATGTCATATTACATGAGCAAGGAAAAGAGAGTAGCAGCTGTGAAAAGTGAAGAAAACAGGTGAAAATCGGCGAAAATGAAGGTTTTCAGCTGATTACATATGTCAAATGACGTCAGAATAAGTTGGTAGATGGCTCATTCAACGCAGAAGAGTGGATTACATAATGTACAACCTTTAAATCATTAGTAACGGAGGTGTATGTAAAAAGTTATAAGGGAAATAAGAAATTGGTGTGAATCTCGAATTTACAGTCACAAGACACATGTAACACCAAAAACCTTAACTTCACAACTCAATATCTTACTCATCACTCATCAGAAATAGGTCTTATAGGTGTCAGAAATGATCAGTAACACGTGGGCTACAAGATCCACTTTAGTAATCAAAAATTGGAGCACATCTGAAAAAAATCGTAATCTCAAAAATTGGGTTTCAGCTAGTTTACAAGGAAAAAATCACCTGTATTCATCTTAAGAAGTGCTGTACATTACATCATTGCGTCATTGATCACTTTTGGCTGTGAAAATTACATCATACATTAGTAACAAGATCATTACATTGCGTCATTACATGGTTTTTAGGGTTATTTAGGCGGATTTGATTGGTTTTTGAGGCTGTTGACTGTTGTAAAGATTGTTACATTTGGATATAAGTACTCCTTGATGAATTTGGGATTGTAGCGCCCTTTTCTGCATCTTATACCTTTGTTGTAGTGTTATAAATCATCATTTATTTACTATATTTGTACTAAGATCACTTAAATCCGCCCCTTCAAAGCAAGGAGAAATTTATTTACGTGTGTTAAAGACTACAAGTCTAATTAGGAATAATACTTACAACAGTATTGCTAGTAATAAACATAGTGTGTGACTTTTTTTGCGCTTAAAATCTGGGAATAATACTTAACAACAGTATTGCTTTATTTCTCTGGTGCCTTATCTATTTCTCTGTTATCACAAAGTGGTCAGCAAGTGCCCTTGTGCTGGTTTCTTTGAAGAAGGCACTCTTTAGGCAACTTCTACTATATTACACGTAGTAGATTATCCCTTCTTAGGTGTTGTAAAGCTCTTGTTGAGCTTTAAATACTACACCGTCAGGACCTAATATCATCATATACTGTCTTTGATAGAGCATTGTTGGGATTTGCCTGTATGCTTTCTCCCAGTCAAAGATGGCACAGAGAAAAGGAACAGAAATTCTTCTGAAGAATTGGGACACTTTGGCGAAGTCGTCCCATGTGGTCGTAAAGTCGTCTGCCTTTACGAATGAGTTAACAGAGGGGATATCCTGATTGTTTCTAGGAAAGGATAAGTCATTGATCGCTCGGATAGAGCCGTCGCCGTTGACAACTGCACCCATTGGGTTAGTCCGGAAGAAGCCGCATCTTTGATGAACTTCTTCATGCGTAAATGGACCAAAAATTCTTCCTAGGGCGATTTCTTTCTTCATGCTTTTTTCGATTTTCTCTTTGGCTAGGTCTGCAGAGCTGTGGTTGGGAGGACTGTACCATTTGCTGTTGATAAAGAAATGATGGGGAATGCCTTGGTCGAACCCATTGGTGAAACCTTCGATAACATCTTTATACTCATCTAAAATACCAGCAGAGTTGAGGGCTTTCTGCCATTCTGGTATGTTCATTTCGCAAGATACTGATGTTGGCCACAGGTCTTCGGATAGCCATCTTACTTTGTTGTTCTGAGAAGATGCTTGGGAAAGGGCTTTGATGTCTGAGAACAGTGAAGAGTCGTCTGATTCTCCGCTCGAGTGTTTTGAGTCTGAGCTCAAATTTTTGAACGATCTAAAAAGGAGCGTGGTATTTCATCAAAGGGGAAATGGGTGTGTTTTAACAAACAAGATAGTTGAGAAGGGTGACAAAACAAAAAACAAAGATATAAGTATCGTATAACTTTTTAATGTTTTTTAGAAGTTTTTAATTCAACATGTTGGTTTTACAAAATGAAGAAACGAGGGATAGTCCTGGGGGACAGGGGACAGAAAACACTACAAAGGTGTTATCAAAAAAGAAAGAAGAAAAGGGGTAGACAATGTTTTTGTCCATGAGACTTAGCCTACATTTTCTTTTCTCTCTCTTTTCCTTTTCCCTTGTATCCTTCCGATTTGACTCCTTCTGGTCTTTTATAGTTGGGGTTGAAATTTTTTCCTTTGTAGTTGCCGTAAGGGCTTGTGTTTTTCGACTGGGGTTTTTCGTAAGTTGTTCGTGAAGGTCCTGCTACTGAGCTAGCTTGAGTTGTATTGATGTCGGAATACGGGTTTCTACCTGTCTTTGGTCCTCCTTTCCTATACGGGTTGTCGTCTAGATTTAAATCTCCTTGTTCTCTAGCTGAACAATAGATCTCTTCTACCAGGCCAATTGGTTCAAGGGCCGGGTTTGGCACACTTTCGTTTGGATTTCTGATTGCAAACGTCGCTTTCCGGATGGTTAGATCATAGCGGAAAGCTACGACCCAGGAGCGTTGATCCTTGAAAATCTTTATGACTTTTTTGCGGTGAGTTTCTAAATCGTTTGCAAAGGCGTTGTACTTGTAGACTTTTCTGCATGTTTCGACAAAAGTATCGAAGTTTTCTCCCCACTCGAAACGTGATTGAGACCATTCACCTGGGAAGGGGTGACCTCTGTACTTTTCGATCTCTTTATTGGATTTTTTGTAGTCTGTGTGGTTATCTGACGCGGCTTGTTGCCAGTCCTTGTTGAATATGGTTAGTGGTAATGAACCTTGCAATAGCTGCATATTTTTATGAAAGAACAGGGGAAGGGTGAAAGAGTTCGCGTCTGGTGTTTTTCCTGAATCGAATTTTAGACCTCCTTCTGATACAATAGTTCTTGGAGGGATGATGATTGTGTGATTGTTCAGATCTGGTATTGGTGAGTCTTCAGTGAAAGTTAAATCAATGATCTGTTGAGATTTCTTTTCTAACTCTTTAATCTCATCCAATCTAGCTTGTACTTCTTGGAGCTTCTTCTTTCTTTGCTCTTCATTCATTTGAGCCGATAGTTTCTGGATTTTTGGTAACACCGTAGTCGCTCCAAAGAATTCGCAATATTCTTTATTCATTTTTAAGATAGCTTCTCTCATAGCGTCTTTGTCGGGGACGGAGGCTGTGTTCCGTGTGTAATGGGGTTTTCACATTACTTGGTTAGATTCATCTATCGTAATCTTTAATGAGCTACAGGAGTTTTAGCTTACGGCTGTCTTTTGCTTTTTCCCCGGTTTCTTTTTCCTTTGGCAAGTCCTTGTCGTTTGTTTTTGCTCCTTGCGGGGCTGTTAAGCAAACAAAGGAAATGTAAGTATTTGAGATGTGGTGAGAGTTTTTTAAGATTTTTGGTACTTTTAAGCAAGGATGTTGCTTACTCTCGTCTTGTTCTCTATTTGGGCTCTTTGACTGGTTTGTCATTTGATCCTTTGGTGCATTTGGATTTTTATCTAAATGGTAAAAGTCCAATTGTTTAACGTATTATTAGCTCTTTGCTGATTCTGTCCTAGATTGGAGGAGCAAAACATTGCTTACCTTGTCCTCTTCCGAGGTAACTAGAGATCAAGCTTTGCTTGTTGTACTTTGCTCCCGATGATTCTGTGTTGTCATGTGGGGTGGGGTCTGCGTTTCCTTTTGATGCATCATTTTTGGTGTTTGTACCTGATTGATCCGCATCTTTGTTTCCATTGTTCGTTTCTTTTTGTGGGTTGGATACTGCCTCTGCTAACGGAGTTATGCTATTGATCCTAGCTGTTGCTTCCGAGATAGCGTTTGATGACATTTTTGAAGGAAACGTTTGGGTTTATGGGTGATTTGATTTTTATCGGAGGATATGCTTGATGATCACGAAACGAAGGAGGAATATACGAAAAGAAACGGGCAGTAGATGTAAGAAAGGGAAAAGGTAAAAAATAGGACAATGTAAGAGGAGTACTGGCAAACCGAGATCTTGACGATGCGGAAAAAAGGTCGGGAAAAAGCACGATAGAAAAGATATTCAAGCTAAACGGATTGGTGATGATAGTATTCTTTTGGGACTTCTCGATCTCTTTCTTTTTACACTATGAACACGCGGAGAGGTTGTAGAAAGAAATTTTTAATTGAAAAACGTTAAATCTATATCACTATTTCTTGAATTGCTTGACTGCAATTTTTGATCTGAAAATTCTGATATTGCTAAAAGCTGATTTCACGATAATTGAGATGATAACAAAGAATACTGATTGGATACGGATGAGGGGAAGCAAGTCTTGATCTCAGCCGTGGCCTCCTTAATAACCTTACATCCATCTTGGCTAGAGTAACCAAGGTATAGAATTTTTGGGATTTGAATTGCTTGAACCCTTCTCAGGGTAAGACCAATTAGTTTGACTAATTCGACCAGAATGGTCGATTCCTAAAAAACCCTTGGTTATTGTTATGTTTTTGATACGGATGGATTTGGTTATTCGGGAGGCACATGTAGAATGTGTTACCCGTACCCGTGGACACTGTCTACCTCCGTCGTGCCTCCTATGGAAACCTACCATCCAATCTGCACCGGGAAAATAGAGTTCACTCTGAAAGTGATATAGTTTTGAGTTTTTGACTTGAAAAGTTAAATCTGGCCACACCAAATCTTTTCAAAAACCTGCCAGTAGATCTTACAACCACTGTAGTTTACCCCCAAGCTTGTGATGGTAAAATATAGTCCAATACAACAGGTATGGCAAGTGTTGGGAGGAGCAGTGAACCAAGGTACCCTTGGGTCCGGCAACCCCAAAAGATGTGGTGTTCAGTCTAGGAACTAGAGAGGGGATTTTTTTTCACCTCTAATGCCTCACTTGCTTATTGCTCCTCACTTGATGTTCCCCTCTGTCATTTCCTTAAAGATCATAGCCTTCTGTAGTTTTAAGGAAATTCTTTTCTTTAAAATCCAACCCTCCGTCCCAGCAAAGAGAAGCCCTCCCGGGTTCTTTGCTCTCACCCCAGCAAAGGAGTTCTGCCCTGGAGATAGATGTCTATCACCCGTGTCAGGACCCCCTTTTCTTGCCGGGGCATACCCCCATAGTTTATTATTAATGGTTGCAAAGGACACACCTTCAGGGTGACAATTCTTTAGGATGAACATGTAATTTACCACCCCCAATGAGAGTACAGAGATATGACTATACTATGATGATAATCCCAACATACCCTCCCATACTGAGGTAGTAGTGGAATGACCTCAACATACAGCTAATTTGAGAATGATTGATTTTTGTTGAAAAGTGTATCAAAGTGCAAAACTTGATTTCCTTTTTGACCAAGTTTTGTTTCTCTACTCATTTTGAGAATAAAAAGAATACAAAACCTGTAAGAATGCTTTTTGGTTGGCCTGACCACTTTGGCAACATATTTTTTCTTTGAAAAAAGCTATCATTCTCAGATTGGCTGTGATATCACTGTTGGGGGATTTGCCTGTCATACCGCCAAAATTCTGATGTCATCATATGTCATCATAAATCTGAAAAGACCTGCTCCTGTATTCACAGATCATAGTCTATTAACCTTTACATTGTAAATTTACTGAGTCATTGAGGCTTAAAAATAACCACTGACAAAAAATACTATTTTATCCATTTTCCACAATATACTTCTCTACAATTCTGTCCTTTTGTAAGACCTGCGGTCATTACACAAACACTTAGACATATACTTAAATATTAATACTTAAGACTTAATTTCAATTCTCTTATAAGTTGCTTTGATCTCCATTCATTGACTGGTTCCTTAAGAGATATCGGGACTAACTCATGCCCTCTATCCTTCGGAACCAGGTATGGCTATTTCTACTTTCTATTTTCATTCTCTTTATTATCTATCTTGTACTGGAAGAGATATCGGGACTAACTCATGCCCTCTATCCTTCGGAACCAGTGTGTTCTCGTTGGGATTTGAAATCAAAAGTTAGATCTCTTGGGTTCTAGAAAATCCCCCGACTGTGTCTCACAGTCTCCCGTCCGAAGTGTCGTATGAAGGTTTCCTGAACCTTACACCTTTACATCCTTTCTGTACAAGGCATATTTTTATATGGTCAAACTGCTCCTTGATTTGTTGATTCTAGGAAGAACATGAAGCAATTGATGGCAATTTTCTTTGGATATTGATATTTACACACTTATCAATCAGTTTGAGCACAATTTTGGCCCTATGTGAGGATTCTAGATCTGTTAGGTGTACTCTTCACTAAGAATATGGTAGTGAAGGTAAAGCTTGGTCTTCACATGGTACACTCAAGTGAAGACTGCAGCTAGTTGACCTCTAAGAGGAGGATTCAAGGAAGAGAAAAGGAGACTAATTGGGGTAGTAAAGAGCTAGTATGCTCTAACCCCATGAGACTGTAAGGGGCAGGCTTCACACTTTGGCAAACCAAAGAGCCTGAAGGCTACTCTAGACTCCTTATAAAGTAGGAAGCCTTTATACTGACAATGAATGCTCTGGGCTTGTAGAGGCATCTATGTTGGTGGTGCAGGATAGTGTGAAATCAACAGCAAATACAGATCAAAGCTGGACCTTCAGTGATCCAAACACCGGGCTGGAACAACTATTTTCTTATGATAGAAGTCCTGGGACAGACAATCCATGTCAGTTGAGGATTTGCTTTAAGAAAGAATAAGTAAGATCAGGACAGATCATCTTGTACACGTCCCCACGCCTAGGATTTGTAATCATTGGGTTCGCAACAGGCCCCGTCCCCGCCGCTGCAGAACTTGAATGATTACGTAAACCACTTGGAGGGGACTGTACATAGTAGGCTGAGTCTGACTGAGTATCTAACTAATCATCTCATCATCTTGTCCCCCCTTACATTTCCTCTTGTAGATCTTCACTTGATTTATTTTCAAGTAAGCTTGTATATGACCACTTAATTTCTAATCCTATTCTTTGAACAATTGCCTCTTGATATCTTGCTCAACTTACTAGATCTGAATAACCCTGTGTACCTCAAACATCAAAAAGATCAGCTGTGATTCAAAGAACCATTTTTGTTGATCATGATTTGAGCTCTTCATGTCAGTATTGGTTCTTTTTGAAATCGTGTATCCAGGTTGTTGTTGCTTCTCTCATACTGATACATTGAATTTCATGACACTATACAATCTAGTGACAAGAGGACCCAATAGTTAATTAACATTTACACAGGCCACTGCTCGGAGCAAAAAAAGACAAAGTTGACAGCTTCTCTCTCCATTGAACCTGGGCAAATTCTTATGTTGGCTTGACAGAAGACATTTCCGTAATGTCAAACCTTTTGATTGCTGATGACTTCAGTCAAAAGATCAAATGAAACTCAAGTCTGCACCGAGGAATTCTCCAGAAAAAATCCTCAAATAGCTGATGAAGGCTCCAGCTTCCCTTGGAAGACCTGGGCAAGGATCAATGCTAGAAGGAATCCAAGGATAGGTTCATGATCAATTAGATAAAATAATTATTTTGCAATTTATCTAGAAGATTGTGTAGGAAAAAACACAACACAATCATATAACATTAAAACAATGATTTTCCTAATTAAAACAATGTACATAAAATCCTGATTGTAAAATTCATCACTTCTGCTTCATACTAATAATGAACTAATAATTTGATAGAAAAACATCAACCTAACTAATTATAATACAATCTCAAGACTGCAACTAAATGAGAGACCAAAAAAAACACAACGTAAGAAAAACCTACATACTAAGATGCCAAAAATCAAGATAGACCTGAATCATTCATTCAAAGAAAAATTCAATCAACAGATTACAAGAAATCTTTGATTTTTGAAGAACAAGACTATGCTTTATCCTTTTCCAACGCTGTGATTTGATCTTTTTCTTGATCGCTCATATTTTCTCCACCCATGTTATTGACTATAGCAGTTGGTTCTTCTTCAAACTTACGACCTCTAAACTCTTGTCCTAGAGAAATCATGATGATGATATATCCTGCAACCGTTCCGATTAAAACAGCTTGAACAAAGGCATAATTGGCGACCATTCTTCCGTCTCGGTTACGGATTTGATGTGCTCTACCTGCCGCGGCTTCTATTTGAGAAGACGCAGAACTGACCATATTACCTAAGTGATTGTACGAGAAATCAAGGAGCACAAAGTCAAGAATAAGTTTCAAAAGGAATGTCTATTTCCTTGGAAGACTGAGATGGTATGCGTACCTAGCTGATAGGTCAAGCCAGTGAAGATAGCCCGAAAAGCTGGGGGTGAGATCTCGCTGAGGTAAATGGGAATTACACCTGGTAGCGTTATGTCAAGGTTGAGAACCGGTCAAACTCGATGAAAGTGGCACCTTCGAAGCAGTCTAAATGTACGTACCCCACGCGCCCTGGACACCAATTTGAAGGAAGAATGCTCCGGCTGCAAGTCCCGAGAAGGAAGTGGGGAGTATCCAGAGTGGGATAAAGGCACCAGCCCATAGAGCCATAAGGATGATAGTTAGCCGACGACCAAGAAATTGTGACAGCCATCCGGCCACTGAACCTCCTACAATCGCGCCACAATTTCCTAGATATCCCCAAGATCGAAATGATAAGTGGATCATAAGACACCTTTAGATATAGTGGAAGAACCGACCAATGATGGTCAGGATTGAGGACTGATTACGAGTCATGCCTTTAGATATTTGAGCGTAGGTAGGATAAAGATCTGTGGTTCACCGGTGAAATGAGAATCAGTATGGTTCTTGGATTGAGTGCTCTTCGTCATCAAGCAATCTGGACATACCCTGAGAGCCATGAGAGAAGAAATTGAAACCTATTCATGCGATTTTGTCACGAGAATGTATTTGTCAGATAATGAAAACACAGTTGTAACTTCAAATGAAAGACGAACCAGTCATCAAAAGAACTGCAAAGATAAATCGACCCCAGTGAAGTCTAAGGGCTGTTTTGAGGGAATGAAGGTAGACAGTTGAGGCCGAGCGACCTTCTGGGTCTGGGTTCTTTTTGGCCTCTTCTCGTGCCCTCAAGAAGACCTCAGATTCAGGACAACACATTCGTAAGATGGCGACCAGAAAAGAGAGACCTGAACCCAAGTAAAAGATCGAACGCCAGTTGTCCGTGTCTGAGACAAGAGTGAGATTCACAGAGGCAGCAACCAGGTAACCGGCGGCATATCCTTGCTGTGAACGCATGCAGGTTTCCGAAGCGCCGAATAATCAATATTCATGTACCGCTATGGTTTCTGTGGATATTGGTGGATTTTTTTGTAAACAACTGACCTGCAATATACCCGAGAAGAGACCGCGCGCTTCGCTTGGCATATTCTCGAGGGCAGTAGCTATGATAACGGTCAGTGTGATTAAGGCATGAATGAATATTTAAATCATATCTGACATGGCAGAAAAAATGTGTGAACTGACCAGCAGCCATACCATAAATTCCTCCCATCATGATTCCAAATAAAGATCTGACCGCGAGGAATTGTTGAAAGGTATTGACAAAAGAAGTAGCAAGTGAAAGGACCGAGACAAAAAGTAAATTGAATGCCAAAGGCCATCTTCTACCATATCGATCTGTTATGATCCCAAACGCAAATGCGCCCGCAGAACGAAAAAGTAGCGTGAGGGTGATCGAGGTGGTGATTTGTTCAACGTCTTTTCCAAATTGTTCACTCAGTCGTACGAGCGTAAGACTGGCGGAAAAGAAATCAAAGGCGTCCATTAGCCACGCCGCAAAGCCCACGAAGACTGGAAGCAAAAAAGGCAAAAACAGGATTAATCTTGCTGCCTGTTCCCTCTTCTTACGAAGTTTGTGGGCAAGGTGCGCAAAAATGCTCACAATAGAACCATTGTTTCCATGATAATCTGCGACAAATGGTTATTGGTGATTCGGCTTTGTTGGCTAGTCGTTCTTGGCGATTGGGAAGTCTGGGTAAATTGGCGATCACTTCCTTGAGGAGCCCCATATTGCACTTGACTGAATGCAGATGATGTAAGAAAGCCTAACAAGAAGGATAAATGAGATCCGACCGATTTATGAAGAACGCTCTAAACGAGGCAAATTTTATGGTCAGCAAAGCAAGAAAGTTATTTCAGAAAGGAGGGAAGCACGTACCAGATTCAGGAGTTTAAACAAACTGGACCAATTGCGAAGATGATGGCGCTTGGTGACTGTAGTGACCTAGTATCGTGAATGGCGCGGGCAAATCTATAAAACGCAGTAGGGGCTTGATCAGCTTAACCGCAGCGTGTAATGCTAGCCAGATGGATCCCCGTATCAGCACTCGACTTGACTCTTATAATTATAATTGAAAGTTGAACTAAAGAAACAAGCGAAGGGAGGAATCACGTCTTGGAAATGTACACAGCAGAGAATTGAATGCGGGGTAAAGCAAGGGAAGTAAACGATAACGATAACGATTACGTTTGCTTGGAATGCCAAGTGCATATATTGGCAATTTTCGGCAAAGGGAATTGAAAGGGAAATGGATATGTATGGAGTTTGCTGTGCCGGTGCGACTGACAGGCTACAGACTACACACTGGGTTTATCGGATAAAAATACTCAACTTGACGAAGTGTTCAGAGCTGCCCAAGAGAAATCTGCGGTTGTTTCGAGGCGAATGGAATCGTGGATATCAAAATAACAACGCATTAAGATGAGCGTTCAGATCCATCAATCAAACTGATAAAACCCAATCCAATCGAAAGGAACAACAGACCAGAATGAGATTTAAAAAGGTGATGAAGTTATGAATTAACTTGGGAATAAGAGGTTAACAAGAAAATGGATTGAGAGCGATTCAAATCGGTAAAATCGAATCAAATGTTGGTAAGCTGCTCAAGAAGGTTAAGAGAAGACCGAATGATTTAAATCATTTCCCCAGGATGACTAATTGATTATCACCTTGAACTTGTTAAGTTTTTGAAACTCTACTGAATGATCCTCACATGACTTCTTAGAAGAGCATTGTGCCTGCATCCCTCATGCTCCCTTAGATAGCGGTCTTGAGCCTTTGACTGAAGCGGTTAAAACCATCATTCTTTGAACCTTGTACTAATTATACTGTCTTCATTAAACATCATCGGAGCGCATGAGCTTTCGGAAACGTCGGAGCTCATCGATTCGCAGCTAGAGGAAATCTGAGCCAGAGTGAGGTCAGGTGGAGTACCCCAGTCGGGACTTAACTTAACATCCTCAAGCGACGGCGAATGTCCAGCACGCGCAATTAAGGGAGCATTGGAGGATCGTTGGAAATGGGCGAAACGATCCCCGGGCGAAAAGTTACGTTTACATGCCAGCCTGTACAGAGCCCATACAGGAGCCACAGCGTAGTTCAAAAATATAAGCCACGACTGAGGTCCCGGTCCGTGGTGGCCCGTTATAGACCCGAGAAAGCGGTCCGGTACAGATAGCTGCTCGGACATGACCACCACAATAATCAATTACAACTTGACCTTGTTTTTTTTTGAAATACACAAGTGGCTCTCAAACCTGACCCAGTTTCAAAAAACCGGGTTGCCCCAGTTGAATTTTTGGCTGGGAGCTGTCAACAAATGTCAACTTGATACACAAAGTTACTGCCAAAAAACAACTGGGTCAACTGGGTTTTTTGAAAACCGGGGCAGGTTTGAGAGCCACTACAGGTACCACTCTTGAAAATACCACCACACCTCGATGGACTACCGCTATATCACACATAATCACCGACTCATTGTGAAACCCCTCCCTCTACCAATCGTTGGAAAACTCAGTGGCTTAAGCTGTCCTCTGTGCCCATCAAATGGAGGGGTTCAACTACGGTATCAAAACCCGTTCCCCTTAAAGCCTGCAAATATTGCATGGAAGGTAAGCTTGACAGATTCTACTTGTGTTTAATCCTGATTAGCATGTAACTGAAGATATGTATCTTCTACAGTGTCATCAAGCTCACAGACATCCGGGAAATGAAGGCTATGTACGGACCCTTGTCCTCGAAAAACTCATCCAGGAGATTAGAGCAAAAAATCGAGAATTTCAACTCTGCTCCCTTCCCCGAAGTTTGGCTGCAATTATCTCTGTGCCAGACTACAACACAAGCACAAGCCAGATTGCCTCTAGTACATCAAAGCCGTGCCCAGGGCTCAACGGACAATTTGGTCAAACCCACCGGTCAACTTCAAATGCAAAATGTACTTATCAACTCTGCATTTCGGTAAGTAACTTTGTCTTTTTTGTATCAATCTTTACCATGATTCTACAATCTGAGATTTTCTTCTTCTGAAGTGCTGTAAACTCGGGCAAAGTCAAGGTCAATCTATTTGTGTAGTCACTTCTCACCGGTATCAACGTGTAGTTTCATTGGAAGGAATTTCATCCAACAACCCAATATCAACGACTCGCCTTCTCCCTGCGCCTCCTTCTCTTCCTCCTCCAAGCCAACCCTCCCAAGTCCAGTCAGCTCAAGCAAACCGAGCTGTTACTGCCAAGCTGTCACAGTCGCAGTTGACTGAGTATCACAGTAACTTGAAGGACGCCGAGCAGGCGGCTAAACGCAAGAAATTGGCAGAAGAAGAACAGATGCGAAGACTTACTATTGAGTTCTGGCCTAAGGTGATTCAAAATATTGTTTTTAGCTTTATGCAATATCTTATTGTAATGTTTATGTTCTGACTATCCGAGTATACTTAGGCTGGTGATAGTATCTTGATCCGGACGTCGGCAAAGGACTGGCCATTCTTTGCACTTGGACAGGGTGACCTGTTTTTGTTTGAGGGTCATAACTCGGGTGTTGATAATTGGGAATCAATGGTGATGGTTTGGAATACATCATCAAAGCGATGGGTTTGTCTTTAAATATTTAAAAATATTGTCTAAACACACTCACTTATCATATTTTTATTGTGCAGGTCCGAATTTCTTTACATGATGCTGAGAAATATCCTAAAGTACCTCGCAAGCTTCTCATTCGGCTAAGTGTTGTAAATGAAGATGAATGTACTGGGCTTGAAAATGCGAAGGCAGATGTGAATACCGAGGGTCCGTACGAATCGCTTTCAATGCCATTAACTTGGAATGCATTATCATCGCGGAACCATACGCCTACTCGTCCATTATCTACTGGAAATTCAACCAATCACACACCATCTGGCCCTACACAATGGTCTCCTTTCCCTCGCAAATCCGAAACTCCAATCCGCCCAAATCCATCTCAACAACGCAGTTCCTCAATCGATTCAGATGTTGTATTCATGGGTAGTAAAAACAATCAAGAAGAAAGAAGGAATGCAGAACCAAAGGTATGGGTGGTTTTTGGCACGCTTTTGTGGTCTCTGATTGCTGATAGTATTTTACATTCAGGCGCTGAAAACATGGCCTGACAGTGGGGTGCTACTTTCACAAGCTTTGAAATGGCATTACAATATATTTGATATTAAAAATATACGTAAGGCTTGGGATTTAAATTTTGGTGAGATTTACAAATATGGACAGGCCACTGCCTACCGAGTCGACGACTGGATTTTCATTGTAGGTGCTGTGACGTTGACTGAGGTTGTCAAAGCCACACCTCTGATCACACTGAAAGAAGCGCGCAAGACTTACGCTGAAGAATGGAAGCAAGCTAGGGAGAGCAAGAGAAAGTATTGTGGTGCAAATGAGGGGGAGAAGCGAAAGCGATGTGGGGATTCAGGATCAGCTGTCAGCAGAAAAAAAATGCGACACAATGAAACATCAACAGACAGCTCTGATGTAGAGGTGGTATATCATTAGAGTATAAATAAATGAATCATTTGTTCATTCTGATATTCTTTATCACATTATCTTCAAAATTTATCATATCACTCCTTTCAATATCTAGAGCCTTTTAATCTCCTCATTTTGAAGTTAATCTTCTATTCGACACTTTCTTTCATTAACTTATTATTATCTATTTTAATTTAATTCAAGTTTGAGTTTGATTTGACAATTTCTTTCATATTTTAATAATAATATTGTTTTGATATAAACAATTGTGCCTTCAAAAAGATAGGGAACTTTTCGATTCCCTAGTTGAAGTGACATCAACAACTATAGCAGATATAGCTGTACTCAAATTTGTACCTTTCCAAAATTTGAATAGTCAAAAGATAGCTAGTCAAAAGATAGCTTTACACTAGCAAGAAGTCATTCTCACCATTCATAATGAATCATATCTATATGACTGAACAACAGGTATTATTTGAATTGTATGACCATCTTCAAAGTAAAGCATTGACTATCAAATTCTTAACCAGTTGTTTCACAAATGTAAAGTAAAGTCTTGGTTTTACTAATCATCAAAAATGTATATCCCCCAAATGACCAATATCCTTCCGTTTCTCTAGCTTTTCACACAACCAAATATTACGTAGCCTAACCATCTCATCAAGGAAAAAATTATACTGCACTGCTGTCATGCCCCTGCAAATGGAAGCAAAACCCCCATACCAGATGTTTGTCAACTCTGCAGCTGATGAATTAAAGATCCAACCTCCTTGATCCTTTAATTGAGGATATAAGTTTGGGTCCGTCCATTTCCTGCAGAAACAGTCATCCTCTGTGTGTGATTTGAAGTGAAATGCATCAACAGCAACAATGGACTCTTGAAATCTCTCCCGCTCACTATCCTCTGATTTATATATGTGTGCCAAGAGCTTACATGCATTATCATAGAAAATTACCTGAGGCATGTTAGTTGGGAATGTGTCCATGAGGAAAAGCTATGCAGAACCAAAAAAAAAGGTAAATAAAGAAACCGCGCTATTCAGAGAGTAGGAATTGGGACATACTTTTACAGCACTTGGTGATTCAGCTCTGAACATGGTCTGCCTAGCCAATACAACACCACAAGCACCTACAATAAGCTGGTCATTGTGTGTTCTTTCTCTTGATAGCTTAGGACGAGACTCTTTGCTTGAAACCCCACCATCACGTCCCTTTTCATCATACCTATCTGCTTCATTTGCATGTTGAATATCTTCATAGTCTTGCAGCTCTGCTGTCTCTTCATTCTGATGGACCGTGGGGTCCAACCGTAGGCTGGATCCTGGCCGGTTGAGCATCGGGTGAAGCTGGAAGTTTCCGTCTTGATAGAAACTCTTACCCGCTCTGATATGTGATTCAAGATCGCAAGTCTTTTGACCCAGCATTACTGGCCGTGTGCAGGGCTGAGCTTCGCATTGCTTCTGCAAGAGTTGAAAGTGTTTTCTACAAAATCGTGAGCGGACATTATCTAGTGAATTAAGGCATGGGCCATTTGGAGGAGGATCACCCGCATCCATTGCAAGGTATTCGAGTTGAGCACGAGAAGCACTACAGCGATAACGCCCAATAGTCAACCCATCAGTAACCACAGCGCGGATTACTACACAAAGAAAACACAAAAGATATTCAGTTCAGAACTCAATAAACCATCATTTGGATATAATGAACTTAAATTACCTGAGTATTCATCCGGCTGTTGACAATGCCTAATAGAGGTACATTTCCCGCAGGAATGATTTTTATGGCTGGAACCATTTGCTCTAACATATGCTGTATGAGCTTCTTTTGCCTCTTCGTATCGAGTAGCGTCAAGTCCATCGGCAGGAACCACAAGTTGATGAGAGCGAGAAGAGAAGTGATACAACAAGGTGTGTATGTCCATTCCATCTTTACATACACCCGCAGATAGAGACGAGGAAAAACTCTGAGTCGGAGAAAATAATGGAGGAGGGCAAGCAACAATATGTGTGTCATTGTATAAGTTAACAATATTGAATATTGATGAGCTTGTAGAGTTCAGTTCGAGTTTGAAATGTAAAAATACGGTATCAGCACCAATAATCATTTGATCAAAACCTTAGAGGAAAAAAGATCACTCACTGCTGAAGCATTTGAGACATCTTAAAGTGATGGGCTAGGCGATGGGTCATGAAGTAGTGAGTATGAACATGAAAGATCTTATCCTTTTGGGCTTGAGAGCTGGTGAAAAGTGTCGTTTTTGTTTATTCACGTAGTAGCTGGGGCAGTAAGTTGTCTTACAACCTGGATTCAAAAACATAGGTCAGTATAGTAGGATGAATTAAGGTAGAAAATGTTGACTCACTTCGGCAGTAAGAAGAAAAGTGCTGCACTGTCTCACAACCATCAAGATCGTATAGGTAGCCAAATAAGGAATCGGTTTCAAGTGCATGTCCAGTCTGGCACGTTGGGCATGTTTTGACTGGGGGAAAAAGGAAGTGCTGTGCAATGCGTGCTGGAATTTGGCCATCGGTTCTTTCTGGCAATACACCATTGTTTGCAATTGTTTGGTGAGGATCGGTGTGGCAGGAGGGGAGGAAGCTGAAAGAGGATTTCCATAGTAAGTTGATTGATTGATGAATGGAAGCTGGCAGGCTTGCTGCAAGATACTGAAAGGGCCGTTTAATTGGTGTTAGTTTCAGGCCACCTTTGGCACGAACAACAAGATCTGAAGCAATGGAAAAGAACTGTGCAAGATCTTTGCAGTCCAGTGTATCCATAATGTGTGGATCATTTGCGATGAGAATTTCTAAAAAATCTTGAAGTAACATTCTCGAGGCAACAATAGATAGCAATAGAGGGGCGATGAGGAGTTGGGAGCTCCAGCACACTTTTTATACCTGTTTTGGGTTAATAAGTATGGCATATTTGTCTCATATCTCCTTATTCCTAGCAGTGGCGACCAGCTCTTGGTGTTTTATCATTTGTCGTGTTGGACACTAGAGTAACCAATGACCTCCTTTGTCATGTTACTTTTCAAGTCAGAGCAACGTAACTTGTTTTCTTACCTGATGTGAAGCATGTCTCAATAGTAGCAAGCCGGAACAACTGAAAAAAGATCCTTGTGTCAAACAATCATTGCTGATGACCAAAGATACCACCGTTTCTAGCTCTAATTGATATATGTATCTCTCGGTGGTATTTGATTTTGTTTATCATGGTAGAGAAAAATCAAATCCCATATCCTTAACCGCCCAAAAGGTTTCTTGAGTGTACAGAAGTAGTAAAGGAAAAGATGAAGGTAACAAAACTTATATGAAAAGGCAAGTTGGATGATTTCCTAAGCGTACGGAAGTACTAAAGGAAAAGATCAAGGTAGCAAATTTTCAAAAAAAAAACAATCTATCCGAGGCGATTTGAATGATTTCCTAAGCGTACGGAAGTACTAAAGGAAAAGATCAAAGTAACAAAATTTTGGAAAAAGAATAGTAGCCAATCTATTTAAGGCAACTTGAATGATTTCCTAAGCGTACGGAAGTACTAAAGGAAAAGATCAAGGGAGCAAATTTTTTAGAAAGGATCGTAGCTAAACTTTATGAGGCGATTTGAATGATTTCCTAGGCGTACGGAAGTACTAAAGGAAAAGATCAAGGTAACAAATGTTTTGAAAAAGAATAGTAGCCAATTTATTTAAGGTAACTTGAATGATTTCCTACGCGTACGGAAGTACTATAAGGAAAAGATCAATGTTACAAAACTTTTAGGCGGATGAAGGAGAGACAGTCAAAAAGGTGACTGGGATGGACTCGCTATTAAATAGCATGCCAGTGTCAGGTTCAGACCAAAATATGATCCAGGGCTTTACGGATTTGGAATAGCCCTTGTCGATGGAGCGAATGGTTTTATTCAGCTTGGTTTAACAACCAATCTGACTATCAAACCGATCTGACTGGATTGGGTCTTTTGGCAAACTGCTTACAATCGAGGCTAAGACCAAGTCGTGTAGGTTGTACATGCCAAGACTTTTTCATCGTTTTACTGAGGTCCCTGGACCATCAGTCAGGGAGTCAGGGACCTCCCGAGGGGGGTAGATGGAAGGGCTGCTATAGGCTGCTATTTCTGGAAGTGAGCGAGCTTCCACTCGCGACCTGTATGTACATCCAAGCCACGGTGCCACCTTCCCATGTACAGGAAGGTGGCGCCTTGGGGATACTTTCTCCCCTTTGCCGTTTCGCCCATTTTCGCCGAATTCCAACGATAATCGAATTCTCTGGCAATTAACTTAACTGTTTTAATAGTTTTAATGCTATGTTTAAACCTCTGCATGAGGGACTTAGTTAAGCTAACACGCGGGGAGGACTGTTTGCATGATTTCTGATTCGTTGAACTCTTCGAACGTCTTCACAAGCGCGACTCTTTGAGTCTTTCGCATCACGGCTCTCGTTCGCTGCGGGTCTTTGCCCCTCAAGACTCGACCACCGGTTGACACACATTTCATTCGGCTTTCCGCTACGCTGGCTGCGTTAAACATTTGTTTTGATTGCACAAATCATCAACTTGCCAGATAGATACTACTGGATGTTCAAACGTAAATAAAAACCATCATGCATCATGAGATTCTGGAACACAAAGACGGGATCATCATAGCATGGTGAGGAAACAGTCTTCATTCATCACCGCAGCTTTCTGACTGACAAAAGCATTGTTGCAGACCCCATCATTGCAACTCCCTTCAATTGGCTATGACATTTGATTATGAGATGGTGGAAACATCGTATTTTTGTCAGATGTATGAGCTCATGCCCTGACGACTGTGTATTCGAGATCTTTGATCCGAGAGCACTTCAGATGTTGCCCCACAATCTATCCTCATTGGCAGTGATGATGTATAGCCATGATAGGGGGTATTTCCAAATCATTTACTTGGATTCTGTTGGGTCAACTTTTGATTGAGAATCTGGTCTTAAGGGTAGGCTCTCTTTCAAAAGCTCCCTACTCACAGCCTTATCCACCGTGGTCATGTCTCTGGAGAAATTACTTCGATCAAACTGCGGTGATGAGTGACCAAGATGACGGTACGGCTTCGATTGGAGTGTATGCAGTCCGTCTGTGCGGTGCTGCGAATTTGGACTTCAGATAGAGCAAGATGTTTAGTCACAACAAAACCTCAAACTGTGCGCAGAGGATGCCCTTGGCGTAACTCGTCTGATAGGAACCGGAGCAGTGCTCCAATGAGTTCATCACGCAGCGAAGTTCGTATTCGTCTCGCAACATGAGACTGTGTATGACGGCCTCGTCGAATAAATCACACTCGAAAACTTCATGATTCATAGAAAACCGGTATGAACCAAAGCTTCATTCTCAACTTCCATTCACGATGCCAAGATCATCACTTTCCCTCATTATGTCACCCACATTCTGTGCGACCATCATTCTTTTACTCCTCTACAACACTCATTCAACACCCATATCTTTAAGTTTCGGCCTTCAGGTGGTCAAACCTCTCCTGGAATCACAACCGCTCCTAGGATCACATGCTGCTTCTGCTTCCCAAGATACTTTGAATCTGGGTCACCAACTCTCGAATATCAAGCCTTCAGGCCCGCTGAAAGTAACATGTTTGACAATTGGCTCCAGGGGAGACGTACAGCCTTACATAGCTTTGTGCAAAGGTCTACAAAGAGCAGGACATGTATGCACCATCGCAACTCACCCAGAATTCAAGCAGTGGATTGAAGCTTATGGCATTAAGTTTGCCAGCATTGGAGGAAATCCAAAGGAACTGATGAAGCATTGTGTAGAACATGGTAAGGAATATTCAAAGAAATTCTTCTCTATATGATGGTCAGCTGCTGCGAGCCAGAGAAGCTGAAAACATCTCCGGGGTACAGGAATACTTTCATTCTCGTTTTGGCGGCAAGGGTATTCAAAAGTATGTACATCATGATAAATTTTTCGAATGCATAATAGTTTAGGATTGAATAAGTTGTTTTGCATTATCTAGTTTAGTAATTGGTATAAAAACCTGCTTGACAGCTCTTATAAAGCTTGCAGTGACGCAGATCTATTGATCGAAAGTCCAAGCGCAATGGTGGGAACGCATATTGCAGAGTCATTGAAGATACCCTATTTCCGGGCTTTCACAATGCCTTGGACACAGACATACAGATATCCTCATGCATTTGCACCACAAGCATGGGGCTGGGTACCTGGCTTTAACTCGTGGAGGTGTGTTTCTGAACCTCGATGACAAGAAGCCTACAAAGTAAATTGATCATGGATTTATCAACATATCAAATGCTTATAGTTACAGGATCTTCGACTTTGCGGTCTGGCTTGGGATCTCTAAACATGTAAATTCTTGGAGAAAAGCTCAAGACTTGGAGAGGATAGGATACTCGTCCCTCAGAAAACGTAAATATCCATTCTTGTATAACTTCAGTCCAGAAATTGTTCCAAAAGCCAAGGATTGGGGTAAACAGGTGACTGTAACGGGGTATTGGGTTTTGCATGATAAACCTACTGTTTCGGGAAAACTTCCGACTGAGGCTGAGATACCAGAAGGGTTAGACGAGTTTATCAAAAATGCTAGAGCGGAAGGCAAGAAGATTGCTTACATTGGATTTGGATCAGTGCGTAGGGAATATTCAGGGAGAAGAGTGATTTTCAACAAGGGAAACTAATCTTTGAAACTTTCTCAAATCATAGGTTGTAGTACCAGATGCGAAAAAAATGACCAAGACCATATCTGATGGTGTGAAGGATGCAGATGTTTATGCTGTCCTGTCGGGAGGATGGTCAGATCGAGCTTTTGAGTCAGCCGAAGCGGCTGAAGCAGCAATGGAAGAGCAGAAAAAACTTCTTGGCAAGAATATCTTCTATGTCAAATCAGTCCCACACGATTGGCTTTTCCCCAGAATTGATGCAGCAGTCCATCATGGAGGGGCAGGATCAACTGGGGCTAGCATGTCCGGTAATTCTTCTCTACTTCCAATGACTTACGTGTTTGGTTCTATTGACACAACTGCTTTGCTTTATGAAATAGCGGGTATTCCCACAATCATAAAACCTTTTTTTGGTGAGATATTTACATCCAGTTTCTTGTTCTGCAGTGAGGTGTGTGCTGATTATTCTGGATTATACACTGCGTATCAGGTGATCAAAACTTTTGTGAGTTTATGATCTGTTCAGCTTATGCTAAAAGCTATCTTGAGATTGACAAACTGAAATGAACAAAAAACAGGGGCAGCAAGGGTAGAGGCACTTGGTGTTGGAACACATCTCAAGACGCTGAAAGCAAAGCCATTATCAAAGGCACTCAAGGACGCCACTAGAAACCACAAAAAAATTGAAAAGGCCAAAGCAATTGGTGCAAAATTGAGAAAAGTGAGCTTGACCAAAACTAGGATATTATGTTGTACCACTTGTAGAAGTGTTTTAATTTAATTTACCTTTTTCTTTAGGAGGATGGAGTTGGAAATGCCATTAAAGCCATCAATGCCGTAAGTTTTTGAGAACAATCCAAGTTCAATAATCTATTCCACTTTCCATTCTTTTCATTTTGAAGTCAAGCTTATTGTTTTCTTGAATAGCATATCGATGAATCCAGGAGAATCAGTGAACAAAACTCACATCCACCAAGATGGTCAAAAAAAGGAATCCCCCGAATCATTAAAAAGACTGGAAAATTGGCACATACCATCTTTATTTATCCCTTTTCTTGGCTTTATCTCCATGCTAAAGTTCTGGTCAAGCCTCATGTTCCATGAAGATGTTTTCAGTATAAGTGCTTTGTATTGATATATCCTTTGTTTTGTTTGTGACCATATGTTTTGTGATTTTTAAATTTAACCAATTGTGTGAGGACATTCATAAGTATAATCAATTTGAAATATTTATACCATATTTTTCTGAGTATTGCAGGCAGCAATTGGTGCTATTACTTCAATATGTTCTCTGAATCTTCATGTGGACCCATCACATACCCTGTGAATGATGTCATAGTTCACAAGTTCTTTTAGTTCTTGTCAATAAGCTTTTAGTGTTTGTCGATAATGTTCCACTATTGCGGCTAGCTGGGATATACATTTATCTACGCTTTGTTTTGAATTCCAATCCTCCTATTTCTTTTCAGGGGAAATCCTGACATGCATAATCGTCGCTGATAGTTTCCACAGGGTTTCTTGGAGATATGGATTCTTACAAGTTGAATCTAGGTGTGACTTGGATCAGGACTCTGTGAAATTTTCATCTTCTCTCTTAGAGATGTGCCCTACCTTTACGGGCGTGAACATATTGAATGGTAACTTATTCTTCTCATCATCATCCATGCTGAAATCCTTCCCTGCACCATCCAGTTTCTCTCCATGTATAGTCATTGCCAGCAAGCTTCTTTTCATTTCAGACGGGTATCAATCAACACCCAAAACTCTTAAACTTACTCAGATTTCAAGTTTTTGAGGAGCCTAGGGTACTATTGGGGCCCTCGCATCGACAGCATTCTAAAACTAGCCTTTTAGAAACATTGGACGATTGTTTCCTCTCCAATTTGAGTGCTTTGATTTTGAATTTTTTCATTATCGAGTACATATGGGCCTCTATAGAAATTAAAAGAGGCTTGATGACAACGACTATACCATCTTGTATTTTGAGGTTCTCTTCCCGATATAAAATGCGAGGAAGTGCAGGTTTTGGAAAAGTTTGTCAGTAGATGTCTGCTTTAGCTGCTTCATTTAAACATATATATGTACCCAGAGTGTCCCAATTTTTATCCAGTGTCAACTATTAGAGTCCAGCCGACCGGATGCAGCAAGTTGCAACGCAGCTCAAGCTCGTGCACATTTCGATGTCTACAACCGTTTTTTCTGAGACTCCGTACACCTCTCCGCCTTTCCACCCTTACGGACTGGGCTGAATGAAGGCTACGTCGCAAGCCCGGTTTGAGAGGTGTCCAATGGGGTGTGGGGTGTGGGGTGCGTGATGATTAGTCAGAAGTGGTACATACATATGGGCGGATAATCAGAACAAGAGTTTGACGACATATGTGCAAGATCAATCAGTTTCGTGTCAAAGGTTTCATCGTTGATACCCGTGAATAGAATGATTCCCCATCCAGTCACTTTGTTTCACTGATCAAGACATATCAAGAGTTCGTGTTCAGAACCTTTAAGATCATAGCTATACACTTCCTGAGATTCGTATGGGTGCCTTCGGAAATATGTATAGGTTGACCTGCTCTTAGCGGAACATCAGATCGCTATACGAAAGGCCCCACTTGACGTCCAGACCTTCCTCTAACGCACCCCTTGGCAACTGGAAGATGTCTTTCATTTCGACATGACCAACACATCCAAAGCAGTCGCCCAACCACCTTCCCAATAACCGCTTAGGAATCGAGCTTGGCCAGATAACCCAAGGCTTCGAATTCAACACTTCGCAAGACTCTCGGATCGTACAAGTCAAGAACAATTCTCAAACGGCCGCACCAGCTGATGCATAAATCCCCCATCATTCTGGCTTATCAACACGAGTGATTGCAATATACGATCGAATCAAACACGTTGTGGCTCGACTTCATGAGCTTGTGGCAACAAAACAAGGCACACTTGAATGACAAACATGCGGACCCTAATCGATCTCTTTCGCCTCGCTTTGCTGTCTCAATATCTCATCTTCACTCCTTCACTATTTATTTTGCTCGACTTAATTCCTTCAACTCGATGTCTCCCCCTCATCCCGGATCTCGCCACACCCTTCGTCGGGCTGAAGGATTCTATCAGCGCAGTCAAGGCGACTAGACTTGAATCGCCCGGCCCTCTGAAAATTACATGTCTGACGATTGGATCCAGGGGAGACGTGGAGCCATATATTGCGCTCTGCCGTGGTCTCATCAAAGAAGGCCATGTCTGTACCATTGGAACTCATCCCGAATTTGAAGGCATGATCAGAAGTCATGGTATCGAATTTAAAAGCATTGGTGGAAACCCCGCAGCATTGATGAAACACGTAGTTGAACATGGTTGGTGGATTCATGTTGAAGAGCAATGCTGAGCCTATCACCGAGACTAACACTGCGGCTGGAATCCACTTTGTAGGAATCTTTTCGCCATCATTTTGGACCAAAGGCTACTCTCAAGTAAGAATCCTATACTAGATTCAACTGGATCTCTTATTTACCATGCCTTTGAATCATTTGCCTTCATCTAGTTTAGTGGATGGCTGAAAGAACTGCTCCACAACTCCGGCGAGGTGGCTCGCGGAAGCGACCTTCTGATCGAGAGTCCCACCACCATGGTGGGTGCGCATATAGCAGAAAGTCTGCAGATACCATATTACAGAGCATTCACTATGCCATGGACCAGTACCAGCGAATACCCTCATGCGTTTGCTGTACCTAGCCAAGCTCGGGGAGCTATGTATAACCGAATGAGGTCCGCCCGTCCTCTTTTTGTTTAGCCAATTGGACTTGAATTGCTGATCACTTGTACTAAATCTCTTGCCCACCTCTTCTACTCTGTACTTCAGCTATACACTTTTTGATCGATTGATATGGGCGGGGACTTCCAGATTCATCAACCATTGGAGAAAACAAGATCTTGGATTGGGACCTATATCTTACAACGCTCTCAAAGCTCGAGAACATCCTTTTCTATACAACTTCAGTGAAAAAGTAGTTACGAGACCCCACGATTGGAAAGAATGGGTCCATTTGACTGGGTATTGGGTGCTGAATGATTCACCCAAAGATGTTGAACACATACCCATAGAAGCCCAACTGCCGCATGGCTTAGAATCCTTCATCAAGACATCCAGGGAGGATGAGAAGAAGGTAGTCTATATTGGGTTTGGTTCGGTAAGCGTTCTGACCGAATTGGCTCTCAATAGGCATGTGACTTATTTTCTTCACTTGGGCTTACTTTTCCAAAAAAAGGTCATCGTACCCGACCCGGAAGAGATGACGCGGATGATCGCAGAAGCAGTCAAGGGTGCAGACGTCCATGCTGTTGTGTCTGGGGGATGGTCCGCAAAAGATTCAAAAGTTGGAGCTGTGGGAATGAAAGAACAGTTGAAGGAATTCTCGGACAGAATTTTCTATGTTGACTCTGTTCCTCATCGATGGTTGTTCAATCAAATCGACGCAGCGGTTCACCACGGAGGTGCCGGTTCGACCGGTGCTAGCTTGAGAGGTGCGTATCTCAAACTTGATTGTGGTGCATGGCAGGATGACTGTTGACATGTTTGTGATCATCAGCCGGGAAACCACCATTATTCGACCATTTTTTGGTAAGTTCGACTACTTTCGCAATTTTCGTCACCGTAAAGTCTAACCAAAGATGGGATGGGTTCTCTCTCTATCGAAACACAGGCGACCAGAAATTTTGTACGTTGCACAAATGTCCTTGAGAAACAAAATTCTTCAGATTCACTAATGCATAGGCCTCATGAAATTGCAACCTCCACCAGGGGCTCAAAGGGTCGAGGAATTGGGTGTGGGAACAAATTTACACGATTTCAATGCAGAGAATCTGAAGGAAGCGCTAAAACGTGCGACCACTGATGAAGCTCAGATCACAAAAGCAGCTGAATTGGGTGTTCAACTACGTAGCGTAAGTCACACTGACTTCAGACGGTCTCTCAAGGAATCAGACAATGAACCTCGATTATTCACACCTGTTTTTGTTTCCCTCAGGAGAACGGAGTGAACAATGCAATTCAGACTATCTATAGAGTAAGCTACTTCTTTTATCGGACTACGTAACCCTTCACAATCAAGTTTCGATGCCTAATGATGGCTTATGTCCAGGAACTCGATTATGCCAAATCATTGGCGGCAAAATACTCGAAGGAAACACATCCGGACCAAGAATTGGCTGTTTCTGAACATCAAGAAGACTCGATCCACAAATATCTCGCACCTCTGGTTCTGGTCCCCAGCTACACGGCTTTTGTCGCATATGCCCTCGCCACCCATCCACTTTCGAATTGACGCTGATAGGTCATAAAAGAGCGAGTAGATCTGTCTTTCTGGTCTCACCTATCCCGTCTCCAGCAACCGGTGTGCTTTTGCAAGCTGTGATCCTACCTTCATTCTCACTTATTACTATCCCCATCAGACATTCCATCAATTATCGAACAAAAAAACACAATCATGAGATGACAGTAAAATTCCTGATAGGATTCCTTCTCTTCTCTTGTGTCACGCGGACTCAAATTATGCATATATCTATTCTTACTTAGAGGTTATCACATCACTCATTCTTTAGATCCTTACCACTCCTTTATTCACTCTATGAATTTCACTCTTTTATATCAATTAGACTCACATAATGTAGATGTTGAAAATGCAGATGTAAATTATGATATTCATTCATTCAAATTGCGGATCTTGTTCACGAATCCTTACGTCTTCCCGGCACAAGTCTTGAGAGATATCTTACAGATGTTTTCTCGTAAGATGCGATAAATGCAGGCAAGTACACACTTGAGTGCTTGTTGGCATTAGTGATGAAACATTCGGTGTATCTGGTGGTACCTCAGCAGCAAGTTTGTAACACTAATTTTATTGCAAGACTAAATCAGTATCAAATATCGACTTCTCATGTTCAATTCTTGCTCAAAGAAACCCAAAACCAACCTCGACACATCAGACCCATCCAGACTCCAGATATTTAAGAACACTGGTTGTCAAAACCAAGGCTGACATCATCTCAACATGTTTCCTGTGGTAAGTATGACCAGAGCATATTATACAAAACTGCGGTCCTCAGATGTCAGCATATTCCAGAGTCTTTGGCCTTGCATGCGTATCTCTGGATTAGTGTCATGCTATAAAAAATCTTGACCAACGCCTTGGTGACTCAAGAAGAAAGCCTTTGCGTTTCCTTGAAGCTAGTTTTCTCACACATACTTCCTGTCGAAGAGGGGATGGAGTTTGTCATCTGGCACACGTTGCAAACGAGTCATGATATAATCATGTATCCGCCCGCGACTTGTGTTGTGTTGAGGATGAAGTGGTGAATGATGATGGAGTTGTGTTAAGTTGAGGATAAAGTTTGATGCGGTATATCCTTTTAAGTTGAACGTAACCCTAGTGTGGGGGATTACAACTGACTGCTCACTTTCACTTTCCTGATTTCGTCTACTTCGATCATTCAACTATTGGTCGACCAACCACTCATCGTATCTAGACGCAATGTCTGACTCAATCAAAATGAACAATCCATCGAGGTCATCTAAGCCTAATCCTATCTTACAATTTCAACAAGAAATTCGAGCTCAAGCACCTATCTCAATTTCTAAAGCAATGGCACAAGTCTCTTTAAACTCCTCACAGAGCCTACAAGATACCGAGGAAATCGAGACAGGGGACCTCAAAGTCTGTACATATATCTATGCCGTCCAATAGACTGTGGCACTGAAATAAATTTTGGGCTTTACACATTTCAAATCATCATGATCGACTCATCACGGTAGACACGATTACTTCGAGGATCGTCTAGCCTGATCGACTCGCTGGTCAATGTTCTGGATCGAAACCTCGAGTATAACAGAGAATGCATGCTATACTTTGGCCCTCATAATCTTTGCACTACGTCTCTTTCGAGCATATTTCAATCTGAGCATGAATCCGAGTCCGAAGTTCCCTCAAACCTTAGCTTAGATCACGACGAGAAGGCCCGTTTGATGGAAGTTTTGGAAGATGTTTGTAGTCATATTGGAGCACAGAAATCGATCGTATGGGACTGTTTCGACAAAGATGGTAGGATGTTGGAAACTAAAACTGAGGTACCCGGCCCAAGTGCTAACGAAGAGGCCTTGGCCGCAAGGTGGAATTCCCGTTCTCTGCGGATGTACGTCTAATCTGCTGGCTTTTGATTATCTCTGCTTGTCAATGTTGATCAACTCAACTACGTGTCGTTCACTTATGAAGCGTGATTCGACGGGTCGCGCTGCATGCTCACGATCTGATCGAATTGCGGGTCGCCTGCGTTGGGAATGGTGAACACAAAGCACTCTTCTGATCAATTGAAATGAAATATCAAACTGACATCATTATGTCTCGTGCGCATTGTGACGGCAGTCGATTCAGGAAAAAGCACCACCCTCGGTGTTCTGACTAAAGGTCGTTTAGACGACGGAAGAGGCAAGGCTCGAGTGTCGCTCTTTCGTCACAAGCACGAGCTGGAATCAGGCCGAACCTCGTCCGTAGGAATGGAGATCATGGGATGTAAGATAACCGCGCAAGCCGGTGTGGCCTTTTCTCAAGCCGAATTTCATAGGTATCTGATCTCAACACCGGTTGCTTTTTTCCACTGATAGTTGACGCGAAAGGTGAAGAAGTGCTTCCTGAGGGAGCAATGGCTGCGCTAGCAGACAGGACCGCTGCTACCAACAACGCACATCCTGTAGGGTTGAGGAAGCAGCAACTCAGCTGGGATGAAATCTGCCGGCGAGCTGCGAAAGTGGTCAGCTTCATTGACCTTGCTGGTCATGAACGGTATCTTAAAGTGAGTGATTCGAAACCTTGATTATGATTTTGGTACTGTGTTAGATTAAATAACGTGAAATTGCTCTGTCTGACCGCCAAAGACTACAATATTTGGACTGACAGGATGTGCCCCAGATTTTGTCCTCTTGATCATTGGTGCGAATGCTGGATTGATCGGAATGTCTAAAGAACATCTCTCAGTAGCCCTAGCCCTTTCTGTGCCAGTAGTAGCGATTGTGACAAAAGTCGATATGACGCCTGCCAATGTATTGGACCAGACGCTCAAGCAGCTAGTCAAGATCCTCAAGAGCCCTGGCTGCAGGTGAATTTCTTTTCTTGATATCGCAACCCAAATCCTTACGTATCATTATGATGACGAAACAAACTCGATGATCAGAAAAGTCCCAGTGTTTGTTAAAAATGATGGGATGGCATGTGAGGTATCTCAACGATTCATTCAAGA
Organism: Melampsora larici-populina 98AG31; assembly: GCF_000204055.1. Classification (NCBI taxonomy): domain Eukaryota; kingdom Fungi; phylum Basidiomycota; class Pucciniomycetes; order Pucciniales; family Melampsoraceae; genus Melampsora; species Melampsora laricis-populina. The sequence continues at coordinate 74,988 of NW_006768863.1, forward strand.
GAGGGTATGTCCTATCTTCATGATCAGCAATGTAACAGGAGAGGTGAGTTATCCATCTACATAATCTCTATATTCCGTGATGTTCAAATAACAAGTACTTCCCTTGATCACCGTCAGGGCTTAGGTCCGCTAAAATCATTTCTCAACACGCTTCCATCAGGCGTGGAAGGACAATATCCTATTCATGAGTCGCTAGAGTTTTCCATGTATGTGATCTGGCAATTTCCTTTTTCCCGAACCGACATGAAGGTTGACAAAGCCCTCTTGGTAGATCTGATGTCTTCTCAGTTCCATTCGTGGGTACCGTGGTATCAGGTGTGATACTGTCGGGCAAGATGGCAGTTGGAGATGAAGTACTTCTAGGTCCAGATTCTTTAGGACACTTCGCCTTGACCACGATCAAATCCATGCAACGGAAGCGAGTGAATGTTGAACACGCCATTGCAGGACAGAGTGTAAGCATAAGCCTCAAACGGATTAAGCGAAGTGGAGTACGCAAGGGAATGGTTATTTTAAGCAAGACGCTTGAACCTCCTCCACGAGCAGTGAAGAAGTTTGAGGGCCAGATATTGATCTTATATCACAACAGCACGGTTCGTAGCTCACTCGTATCTTTCTTTGCCTTCAAGTACATCATGATGGCGTGTGACCCATAGGATCCTCTTATGTTCCCTACAGATTCAGCCAAACTATCAAGCTATGCTACACGTTGGTAGCGTCAGACAGACAGTAAGTCTTGTCCGGCTTCTCATACATCATCTTTCCGCATCTATCAACTTTGATGATGAATGATTGACAATTGCTACTCAGGTAAGAATCCTTGACATCGAAAAGAGTAAGGTCTTAAGAACTGGTGACCGGGCTCAAGTCAGTTTTGAATTCATGAACAATCCCGAGTTTGTGAAGAAAGGACAAAAACTTTTGTTTCGCGAGTTGAGTGAACCTAAAGCTTTTTGGGATTGGAGTTTCTATCTTTTAACTTGTTTTTCTACTCACGTAGGGGTAAGACTAAAGCCTTAGGTGTGATCACGAGCGTTTCTGGTTGATACTGAGCTTCTCTGGACTATTGGTGGAATATATGGTTGGACAAGGCTATGTTAGTGGTGTGATGAAGTTTCGTACCTTGTGTGGCTCTGTTGTCTTTTTTTGGTCAAGTGACCATGCAAGTCAAGAAGACAAAAAAGGATGTAATTTGTATTCTCGAGTCCAAGTTGATGTGAAATATTATGTTGTATGTTGATAGTCTATCCAAAAGTTCAAAGCATGTTATTTATATGGAAAGCATGATGTATTGACCCATCATCTTTGACCTTGATACTCAATCCATAGAAAGTGATACATTTTAGGTCCTTTGATGTATACCATCTCCCAGTGTTGAGAACTGTCAACTGGTAAGGTTTTTGCGACACAAAACCTCCAGGTATTGACAAAAATATTTGAAGACTGACAAAACAAAAACCACACCTATCACTCAAGTTTCAAGAGTGTAATACAGTCTAACCCGCGCTAATGCATAATTTGGGGAGACTCACTTTCCTATGCAATTAGACGGGTTATGCTTTTTGACCTACACCCCCAAAATGCATAAAAATATGCATTTAGATTTTGGGGTGTATTGCATAGAATTATGCATTAGTACGGTTATTGTATTGCCCCACCCATATGGGACAAGAGAGGGTGAAGGTGGCAAAACTTCAGTAAGAAAGTTTTCAATTTTGAGGACATTTGTTGTCTATTTAGTACGATATGTACAGAAAGAAACAAAAACAATTGTTTTCAAGAACATGGTTTATCGAATACAATGTGTTACAAAAAGCAGTCAACAAACAATAACTTTTGAGGACTTGTGCTTATTTGGTACGACATGTAGAAAAAGAAAGAAATTGAAGTATTTTTGAAGGTAATTTCTAGGTGGAGATCGATCAATAATCAAGTGTTAGATATAGTCACACGTTGGAAGAAATCAGTTATTGCCACTTGTTTTTTGTTACCAAAAAAACTCGGACTCAAGCATCTCGGCATACTTCTGCAAAGAGTTGTCCAATTTGAGACCAGAAGCTGTACCAGTGCCCTCTATGTGTGCTAATTCCTTGTTTTCAGTAGCAGACATGATGAAGAAAGATGCAAAGTGATCTAAGGGAGCTGAAGATTGTGTGAGGTGGGTGATATCACTTCACTGATCATTCCAAAGCACAACTGCTGTTGCTT
>NW_006768863.1:78121-104567 GCF_000204055.1 Melampsora larici-populina 98AG31
AACGATAAAGGGTGTTGATCAGGTGGCTCAGCCATCTTAGGATGATAATGGACCAAAAATCTAATCAAAGCGGTTTTGATCAAATTGCATTTCTTCATCACAATCCAATCATATCACCCATCAGGGTGAAGATCACCTATCACCCTGATGTCATAGCCGGATGAATATGACACAGGAATATCTCTCGCGTGGCTCAATCGGTAATTGGTCGTTTTCACTTACACGGCCGCGGTTTTGTCAAACACCGCGTAAAATGTTTGTACAGGTCAAGACCTGTCGAACTGTCATTGTATAGACGGTGTTTATTCACGCCGTGGGTGGAGATGCTCTCATCGTTCCACTTCCTCTTGAAGCTGACAGCAATGCCTTTCGATGCTCGATTACGTATGAAGTGGAGCGGCAATTTCACAATTGTCAGTTAGGAGCGTTGTGGAAGTATACTGACACTCCAATATTGTGCCGATGACATTGGCTAAGAAACTTAAATTGTAATATTTTCAGTCTGAAATTACGGTGCCACGACATTGACTCGGAGGGTATTGACAAAACGTCATTACTGCCAGCAATATACTTTGCAGAATAATGTCACGACGCATTGCACAAGTCTCGACCTATAGCCTTACAACTATATAACAATCTGAGCACCGCCATTCCCATATAAATAATGAACCACCCTAGTTAATGTACGTTGGCAGTGAAAACAAATCCGCAGTACCATGATGACATGTTTTTCGCCTACCATGCGTCCATTAACTGTATATTGGTTAGTGTGCTGCATTTCCATTCGCAGCTTGTGCGTACTTTGATATGCCATTTTGCTCTAGCCGTCAATGAGAAACCCATAACGACACCCACGACGGTGACAGTGTTTCCCCGTCGTAGCACCGCTGGGTCAATACGGTGCAATGTTGCAGTATCACAGTAGTACTCCACATTGTCGCTGTTGACCTGTTATCCGTAAAGAAATTGTCAATGTCTATAGCATTTCAATACCATCTAGTACTGACATTTGCGCCGGCAGACGAATGCATAATGTTGAAAACGATGTCCGTGGTACTTTCGTAGTGCGAATTTCTGGCTATCACGCGCCCACGCCCTGCCGTCGTCACACGTGATAATGATCCTTCCGCAAGTGAACGATCTATGCCAACATTGACCATGGATGCTGCGTCAACTTTAAGAACGTTGTACTGTCGTTCCCAAAAAGCTTGCCAGCTGGAAAAATTTTCATCGAGCTGGTGGTCTGTGCGCGCTGTCAGAATCTGACAAGAGAAGACAGCAGAGAACCTTTCTCTCTTTCAAAGTCCTTAGCTTTGAAAGAGAGGGAACCCTCTTTTTCGAATCCACAAATCCAATTTTTCTTTCCCCATTATCCTCCAAACCACAACGTCCGTTTTAAATTTTGAATTTTTTATTTTTTATTTAGGTCATTGCTTCGACTCAAAAACAAAACAAAACGTTTGGCTCAACGTGGTTCCTTCAACATATGACTCGGCTTTAAAACTTGATTGTAAGTCCCCAAAAACTTGGCTTGATAGATCTGCTTAACCTGGTCCAGTCGACTCGAAACTCGCTTTTCAATTATAACTTGCGATGATTAGTATTGGTTCATCTTCAACCAATTAGATGTCATCAACTCGCTTTTCCAATATCTTTTTTTCAATTGTTTGTTTTCACCTTCAACCAATCGGACACAGCAATTTGTAGTCTTCTTTTGTTCATTGAGTTGATTTTCAATCGATATCTTAGTTTTTTTCAAAGTTTGGTTGTAACAAGTTATCGGTAGAAAAAAAACAAGAAAGATCTCAATTTCAATAAAGTGAATTAATGTAAACCGATAACAAACTGAGCAGGTTGATGTTCTTTTCAACTAAGGTTGAAGTCTTTTCAAGCGAGGTCCATGTCTCATGTTCAAGAAATCATGAGACACGTCTGTTTTTCAAAAAGACAAAGAGGTCATTAAATTTGTTTGCTGAAATTTTTAGTGCTTGATTCGGTATCAATTTTAGGTCTGAATTGAGGACACCTCAACAGAATATAACTCTCAGTGAGAGACAGGCTTTTGATCATTATGAAAAGGAATAGAAAGGTTAGAGCCCTTTGTGATTGCATTAATTGATTCGATTCAAGTCAATTGTTTTCGACTTTTTTTGGTTGATTGGCTCAATCATTGGTTCAATCTGCACCGATCATATCGACGTGGAAGACTAATAACAATCCAGTAGATTTCATTTTAACAGTCTATCTACTAAACTAAAAACCAAGAGTTTTGCTCCAAAACTAATTTGACTCGGACAGGTTATCATCTAAACTAACTGATTTCCAGATATCTAGATAAGGCAGACAAATTTCTTTTCAAAAGCCAATCAGAAATGAAAAGACAATTGCATGAGGTTTGAGTGAACAGGATAAGCAGATGGCTCGAGTGGTTAGAGTGAGCTTGAAGAACTGAAACCAAAAGGCAAAAATTGATTTTGAAAGCCGAGTTTTGAGTCGAAGGGACCAGGATAAGCAAATCGATCGCTTTGTTTTGAGGTCGAAGCACCACGTTGAGCCAAACGTTTTGTTTTGTTTTTGAGTCGAAGCGATGACCTACACTACGGTCCAAACTTTAAGGGCCCTTTTGTACTCAAAAGGACCATAGTCACGACATCTCCATTACATTTCAGGACATCTCCCAGTTCCAAATATGGTATGTACTCAAAACATAAACTTGATAAGTTTGCACGAAACACATCTTCATAATGAAGAATGCATGTAAAGCTGATGTACTCGAAATATAAACAGAAGATACATTTATTCTAGCAGTCCAATATATCATCAGAACATAGATGTGCCCATCTATATACCCAAGACATAGCTCGTATATAACTTTTGTTTTCATAGAAGAGGACCTCAGCTTAAAGTGACCAGCTGGGGCCAAAGCCCTGTTACAAACCAGGCTTTGGTCGGTCCTCAAGTCCTGATATGTGGTAAGCTCATGAGTTGCATAAATCAAAGTCACGAAAAACAACTGACCTTCAGATCTTGGCCTGCTTTTCACTCGACTCGATGTTTTCCTCTCTTTTTTCTTTGTTGTCATCAATCATTTTATCAGTTTCATATCAGTGTTTTTTCGTTTTTTGTGACCCATCGACCTTGTCATTCATTGGTCTTCATCTCCTCTACATCCGTTCTTCCAATGACTCGTTTTATTAGTTTCATAACGCTTCGATCAAACAGTTTCTTATCGAAATATTTTGGGGTTGGTTTTCCTTTTGATATCTTCGATCTCTACCACTCTCTACCCTTCAATGGCTACCAAATCCATTCATATCCGAGGCTCTATCTCCTATTTAAATCTTTCTTTACATTTCCTTGATTTGAATCGGCTCAAATCGATGGAAATCATAACCTCATTGTAATCGCCAGATTCATCCATCTCATCGTTGTCTGTTTTTTGGTCCACTCCCTAATATCACTCGTATACGATGTAGTTTTTATCCCATCATTGTCTCCCAAAAGGATTACAGTATCTCCCAATGTCTCTGTTATTTGTACTCACAACTGAACTGAAAAGTGTAAACTTGAAAGTACTGTTTTATTTATTTCAACTTCCTTGCCAAGTTCCCAATCCCTGAAATGTGGATAATAAGAAAGTGCCAACGTGAGGCAATGAGTTTTTTGTAAAAATGCACCCCCATCGGGTTAAAATTCTCTCGATCTGCCTTTCCTCCCGATGATCCACACAGTTTCGCAACCTAGCGAGTCGTCTGATACACCAATTTTGTGATGTAAAAAATATATACCTGAAAGATACCGTTCATGTCGATGTTTTGTAGCTGGGATCCTATTTACTATGTACGTTTTCAAGATCTCAAAACGGAATCCTTGAGACAGACTGTGAAATTATGTATCCATTACATCGCTTTTGGACCGTAGTGTAAATGAGAAATTAGAAATCGGAATTTCAGAACGGATGTGGTGGTTTGGCGGATAATGGGGAAAGAAAAATTGGATTTGTGGATTCGAAAAAGAGGGTTCCCTCTCTTTCAAAGCTAAGGACTTTGAAAGAGAGAGAGGTTCTCTGCTGTCTTCTCTTGTCAGATTCTGACAGCGCGCACAGACCACCTCAACAAAATTTTTTTGTCGATGTGGCAACCTTTTTGGGAACGACAGTAATACTTTCGTTCGTCTTGAATTACAGAACAAGGACCCTGGAATGCCCCTATGGATGTATCTGACGAAACCCGATTTTCGGTTTTTGGGTGCTACTCTACACACCACTACCTGCCTCGCGGTCCCAGACACCTAAAAAGATGCGCATGGGACAGGGCTATCCAATGAGCCTGGTCGTAGACCTGTAGCGTTGCTCAGTTCGACTGAAATCGCAAAGGCGCAAAAAAAAATTCGGCCTCCAAGGTCCAATTAGGACCTTCCAAATATGGGCCTTTTTTGGCTGTTACATTGAAATATCTCAGGAAGTATTGGAGCTATGCGGTTGAAAGTTAGTGTAGCTGAAAGGCCTGCTTCTGGCGCATCGTTTAAACTCCTGTAGGTGTCAGTGAAGTGAAGTTTAGTGCCCCAAAACATCACCAACAAAAGGTCCTGATTTTCGTCAGATACATCCATAGACGCATTCCAGGGTCCTACAGAACACTGGAAGGCTTGTGAAACTTTTGTAGCCGCTACTCAGTAGCAACTACTACCTGCTACGTAAACCCTTTCGGACACGCAGGTGACCAAAACGTACAGTCGTGAGACCTAAGTATACAGTCTCGCAGCTCCTTAGCAACGAACCAATCCGAATTTGAACTGTGCCGAGCTTACCTCGGCACTCATCGCCGTTAACGTCATATTCGTTAGAATCACCGCCGTGATTACCAATTGCCATATGCATTACCCGTTACATCGGAGGCAACATGGAATACCCAAATTGACCATCCGACTCAATTCCAAACTTGAGATCAGCTTCTTATCAAAGATTTAAGGGAGTGCGAACTTTTTGATGAAGCGCACATAGCCATTGAAGATACAAGTTTCCCTCCACCCAAGACCATTTGAGTGAGGACGAGCAATCAGCAAACATGAAGCATTCAACAAGCTGACCATTCCGGACCACTTATCAATTTTATATGCAAAACAAACATCCAATGCGGCACATACCCCAGACACCAAGTGGGCAGAAGTAGCAATGAAGAATCAAGCTGCTACTTATGTCGATTGTGCGTCAGTGTAAAATGAGCAGAAAACATCTATATAAACGCAAACGCACAATCAAAATATACCTACGCATAATCCATCATTAATTGAACTTGTATACGTTGATATCGTATTATTATATCCGTTGATCGCATTCTTTACCCATCTTCAACAACCGTTACGTTTCAAATATTACAATATGTTGCTTAAAGACTTCATACACAACCTCACAACCTTCTATCCCACTACATTCAAAACACTTACATTAGACCAACTCACCAAGTTCGCCACACTCTCAGCAGACCTTCTGAACCGAACTCACAGCGGTGCAGGTTACCGCTTCTCTCGCTCAGCAGGACCGGCTGAATTCCTGGAGCAATGCCTTGGCCCAGCTGGACCGCAATCCACATGGGCTCGACTATGGATCCTAACATATCCTGATCTCAAATCTTGTTTATATGATCCATCACTAATCAGCCAACACGGCATTCCCACACCCAACTCTAAGCGCCCCAAAAACGCCCTAATAATTCCGGAAAATGTATTCCGCCCACCCAATACGCACTGTCTAACATGCAAGAGCAAAAAGCGGGGGAAACCCATACCTCTTATGCGAAGACCCCGAGTGTCAGGTTACTTATTTGACATAGGAGGAATCGAGACCATGCAGTCTTTTTCTGGTTATTGTCGACGTAAGTAAGACACTTGAAACATTTGAACGTATAACTGACAATGGTACGCAAACCATTATCCCGACGACACAGGCTGCAATAAAACATACACTCCTTGCTATACTCGCAAAGACGACATTCGAGAGTACTACACCCCCAAGGAAGGACAGCCGCGGGACGTGTTCCAAGTCACGCAGCATTATTTCATGACACACCGTCTGGCCGATCATTTTAACCATCTCCAAATGTACGGCATGTAAGTGCAATCAAATGACAATATTGATTTCAGTATAAGTAAAAACCAACTGACCGCACAACCTCATAGAGTGTCAATATACAACCTGGTCGCCACGTATAACCAAGCGCACGCTCCACTTTCCCCAGCCCATCCTCCCACCAACAACTTTCGCAATCCTCGGTACACGCGTAAGCTCAGCACCAATGTGACGTCATTGGGCCTCGACATTCATCGCCTCATGAAGCGCACCAACGAACGAGGCGTAAGGTTGAAGAGCAACGCTTCTGGCACAGACAAGCGACGATTTTACGCTGCCATGAAAGAACACAGCGCGTGGCTCAAACTTGAAGGCAGCAAGTTTGCAGGTCATGTGTGTTCTATTTGCACCGAGGTTGAACCAATTCCAAATAGTGACAAACAGTCCGGTAAGATACCTATTTATGAAACAATAAGTTACATGAAATCTAATAAAATCACAATCTTTGTGCAGTCATGCATGCCGCCGTTACCGATGGCATAACGATTGGCTACTGGAGCTGCAGCGCATCGGAAACACAGCTCAAAAGCCTAGACCCACACACAACTCAGACACACTGCGAAAACCCTCTCGACAAAGTCACCCACCGTTACTGCCCTGTGCATCACCTGGCCCTGCGAAATATATGTCCAGCTCAGCCATGCCTCAATCAAATTGTTGAAGGCACCAAAACCTGTGCGAACCCAGAACATATTGCAGCCCACGCGACTTATTTAGAGCGTAACACTTCAATGTTTGGATTACCACGACGATTCAACCGGCCAAACACCCACCTACAGCTTGACCCAAGTGTATTGCTTGATGCCGAAACAGGAGAAGTCGCACTCAGTGAAGAAGAACTGCTATATGCTGAAGTACAGGAGCGCGAACATGAGGGGGCGCGCGATGGCGGAACGTCAAAACCTCCAAAGAAAGTATTGATATCGCGATGTCGAACACACAACGAACAGTTGATGGTATCACCCTGTGGCATTATAATAGCTCGCAAGACCTTCTATAAATCTGAATCTGTCACTAAAGTAAAGGCAAGTGAATAATTGACAGTCAAAAATTTGACAAATTGATCACTAACAAATTATGCGTTTTGATTGACAGGAATGGATCAAAGAGGTATTCCCTAAAGAAATGCCTCAAGTCATTTTCTACGATAACGCATGCGGTCTTTACTCGCATATTCGAGCCAACCCCGAAGACGCCTACCATTTCCGCAACACACTTTTGCCGGTGGACGCTTTTCACATCAAATCCCATAAGGAATCACACAGAACGTGCAGAATCAACAACGACCCTCACCTATTTCCGGACTTAAAACGTCCCGACGGCAGTTGGCGATTCAATTCCTCAGCGGCGGAAATGGTGAACTCGTGGTTTGGACGGTTCGATCCCATGTGTCGCAATATGCACCAAGTTAAGTATGAATTCTTTTTGGAAGAAATGATACTCCTGCACAACAGCCGCCTTGCAGAGAACCTTGCCCGTAGGAGCAATGTAACCTTCATAGGCAACACTGAGTACTCAACTTCCCCCCTGGGGACCAACTGACACCGTGTGTTGGTACTCGCCTAGCCCTAGCCTCCTTCACGCCATGATGAATAATAATAAATCTTTTTTTAATAATAAATATATGCATCCTGATGTATTATTCATCAGTAGTTATTTATTATCAATTATAATTTTTATTACCTTGTTGTCACATTATTACCGTATAAATTTATTATTTATTATCACTTTTCTTGTGTGAAATACGTTGTATACATTTTTAATGTACTACTTTTCCATTATTGTATTTGGCATCTTTCTCCATTAATCAAATAATTAATCATCATTGACTCCAGCTCAATGAGGAGTAATGCAGCCTCCCGATTGGATTTTTTCGGTTTTGATTTAAACGTGATGTAAGCATATATTGTAAAATTTTCCTAAACCACACGTAAGTGGTATAATTGGTATAATTGCGATCTCCAAAAGTTGAACTTTGCGAGTCATGAGGCAATAGTTGTTTGATCGCGACTAAAAAGGTATCACACGCTTTCCATTTGCTCAGCTCAGTCTTGCTACAAATCACCCATGGGAATAACTCAGCAAATCACAAAACCGCGCATGTAAGGATGGTTCCTTGGATCAATGATATCACTGATATCGAGTACACGGGCAAGGAGCACGATGACAACTTTATAAATTATTAATAAAATATTCGTGACCCCGTGACTATAATTTTGGATGTTCCTCATATAAAGTGTAATAATATATTTCATATTTTGGAATAATCCGCCGTATATAGCCTCATCCTCCTCGATTATCATTTTGTTATATTAGAACACCACGATCTCATATAACTAGTACAGTCAGACGTTAAAGATTGATTATTTATCCTTTAGCAATAAATATTGAATATTGTTATATTAGCAATGTCTACCCCGTTAGAAATTAACAGCACCATTGGCACTAATATTTTACACGAAGTTGCTCATCACCTTCCGGAAGATCACATTAACTCGCAGCCCTTAACCCTCACGGACTCTTCAGGTATGTGTTTTAGACACCGAGTTTGATTGTTCTGATTCAAACATCCGAAAGTTACTTATCATACTTGGCCAGTAACAGATAGCCAATATCTCGCCTTACCCGGCACTGTATCTGATCAAACCATTGAGGCAGTTCCGTATTACGAAGATTTGGAAGACCTCGGGAGAAAAGAGGAAGGAACACTTTATCGATTAAAGCCAAAAGGCTTTCGAAACACAGAAACTTACGATCAAAAGGAGGACGTAATTGTATTAGAAGACCGTGTCGTATTCAAGTGTTACCATGAGGTAGATGATAAAATGAACGATGATTGGATCGTACGCCGAATATACTTCAGTCACAAAGAAATACGTGGCTTAATCAGGGGATTTCATTTCATTAAATTCCACAAGTCGTGGGTTGACTTGCCTTCACAAGGTCGTCCTGAATGTTTCGCTCTTGCGGAAAGCAATCGCCACGTTGCCATGGCTTTGAAATCTTTTAAATACATGATATTCGTAAAACGCAAAAAAGGTACAGGAAAGGTTATTCCGAAATACCAAAAATGGTATTCCTACGCGTGTGCTATGGCGGTGAGAGTTTCTTGTTATATATATGAAAGCCTGATTAAAGCCTGATTATATCAGGCAAAACAGAGATTGACGTATTTATTTGCTTGTTATTTAGGTTCAGACATGCCATGTATTGCAGTCAGCAGGGTCGCAGTATGAAAATGACCCTCGTTGGATGATATGCGAGAGCGCTACCGATAAGTCTCACTCTTTTGTGTATGAGGACAACTTCCATAATCCTCCATCGGAACCTAATACTTGGACCAAACTTATCAACGCATTCCTTCACTATACTTACAACCTGAGCAATAATCAGACTTTGATTTCCAGTCTGGACTGTGATGAACACGGGCAGATCAGTAACTTGTTATGCTATGTTAGAAAGTGTGTATCTACGATCTCGGTCTTTCACTTACTGTATTCAAAAGTTCACTCCCCACTTACGCGTCTGATATCATATAATAGCAGCCCTCCATATCACGGCCGTGATGATCCGAAACTGGCAACTTTGATCGATCGCCAATTCAAGCTTTTTGAAGAGCAGCATGTTTGCAATAAGATTTGTGAGATGCTTGGTAACGTTCCTTTTTGAATTGTTGTAACCGTGATATGTGTCGTCGATATATATAGACTCAACCCTCAACCATGTATATACTTTAATTCTTTCGCGTTCCGTGGTCATGAAGTTTTAGTTCAAGTAATTTCTTACATCATCAGCAGTGATTTTAAATTTATGTGTATATGTCGTAGAACTAATTCGGTTCAAATCAATGTTTTGAAGTGAACCGATCTACAATATAAATAAAAGAAAAGACGCGCCGGTATACGGTAAGGTTTTCCATTGCCTTTATTCTACCCTAAAGGTTGAAAGGAAAGTTATCCTATATCCATGATTGACAATTCCACATCTACATACATCATGTGGACACGTTAGCCCTTTCACCGTGTCCACATGTTTGGATGGCTTCCATCCAAAGAATACACCAGATATATCTCGTATTTATGCACTTATGTACGAATATCAGTCACCTGCTTGAGTTATCTAATGTTGCTGAGCTTGGATATGCTTCCAGAGTCTGGAGCAAGTGAATAACAAACAAACACGCCTACCTGTTTGTTAGTGATGCGACGCGTAATGAACTAATCATTACGCGTCGCCGTCATATATATATATATATGGATGCCGGCGATTCTAGATCATCAACTTGTCTGCCATTCCCATTATCCTTCATCCTGACATTCGAATAGTCACATTTTCGCCTCTACCTTTTCTCACTAACTAACTAAATTGCTCTGACTTAATGCCTGCTATTCGCAACATAAAAAATCGTCCAACCCCAGCCGACCTTGCTTGGTTCAGATCTCTAGATGCCCGCTCCAAGTCGGAGGTTTTTCCTTTCCCCATGTCCGAACGTCACCACCCATGTGTTAGAGCCGGCATAGAGCAGTGCTACACTTGCAATAAGTTTGGACACAGTCGAATGAATGGGAAGCCTTGCACTAGCCGTGTGAAGGCGGGCGGTGCTCTTTTCAAAGATTGGCGTCGAACGGTTAATGGCTTGTCTTACAGCAAGGACAAGCTCAACATGAAACCTGAGGACCTTGCGCGTGCAAGTCTTGCAGACGCAAATCCAGGTAAGGACATTTCACTCTCAGAGCCGTTGCACAACGACCTTCTTTAATAAAAGGGCAGTTCAAGACGGGCCTTTACAGCCTTGACTTATTTTTTATGGGCTGCTCGGTCCCTTAAAATTTTATGTATATTTTTAACTTTTGCGAACCAGCTCTAGAGCTGGTTCACCAACTTGCGAGCGCTTATTTGGTCGTAAATTTTTTACATCCTTTGGGCTAAATAAAAAAGCAAGGTTTTTTTTCTTTCTTGTTTGAAAGTTTTTTTTTTTGTTTGTGTTCCTTGATGTCAACGGCCGTTTCGGAAGCAAAACAAGGATCAAGTTTTTTTTCTGCATGCCTCTTTCATTACCACGCGAAAAAAAGGTTAGGGGGACTCGCGAAAGAAGGTTAGGGGGACTTAACCTCTGAGGGTTTGTCGTACGTACCCATCCCGCTTCCCCTTCGATATCATCCTCATATCGACAATCAGCTCCAGATATTCGTCATCTCACCGATCACCAACTGATCTCACAGGTTCTTCATTTACGATATCAACCATATCAGGACTTCCGCATTACAACCCCAGGCCCTCCGACGCGGACCTATCATCAGCACGCCCTGCGTTTGGACTCTTTGGTCTTGGAACTACAAACGACCCCCAGGTAGTTGGACGTTCGGTTTGATATAAATCACGCCCGACCTGTGGCTTTTGTGATCCAAGAAAACACCGGTGTGATTCCATTTAGGTCCTCGATCAATCATCCACCGCTTTCTCTTTATCCGGCTTCTTGGTTTCATATCATCCACCCCTTTCTCTTTATCCGGCATCTTGGTTTCATTCATTTTGATTTTGATTGATTCGACTTTTGACCATACATACCTCTTATATCTCAACTCTTCCTGAAACAATATTCATCTCTTATCTACATGCCAACTACGATGGATGCCACAGGCAAGGTCAGTGATTCTGTGTAGCACTTCGTGATGTTATTGATGTTTGCAGAAACTTAACATACGACTGACTTTTGTTTTCAATAGGCTCCCCGCAGAACCCGTCGCACTAGGGCACAAATCGAGGAGGACTTGTTGGCCTCAGGAATACCCTCTTCCAATCGAGCAACGCCTTCAGCCGTGAAAAGATCCCGACTGGCTGCCCAAAAACGCGCACGCGCCGCATCAGAGGTGGCCTCAGCGAAACAAACTCGAGATAGTCCGGCGTTCCAACTAGTGGATTACCAAACGATTGTTGCATACCTTGGTCGACCGAATATCTGTAATGCTCTTTTTGGAGGGGGAAGCCAGACTAGGGTATCTGGACTGCCGATGAATCCACAGACTATTTTAAATTCGCTCGCGATCAAACTGAACAACAATTATAACATTCGCAACAATTCGACAGACATGCGACTGAATGGCCGAGTTTTACATCAACGGTTGAAACGTTTCAAGTCGAAATACAGCAAGACCAAAGCTTTCAGTTTGAAGACGGGGAGTGGATTGTCCGCGAAGAACGTTGCGGACGGTATTCACAACATGCATGACCTTTTAGAATCCATGTGCCCATGCTTTGAAGACATGGACATTTTGTTTCGTGACAAAGGGAACATCAATCCCTTTGGCATTCTCGAGACAGGCATTTCCGAAGGGGTCTCATCGGCCAACGAGGACGAGAACGAGGAACTCACCAACAATCTCGACATCCATGGTGTGGAGAGTGATGGTGGCAGTACCACCGATGGCCATGATCACTCGCTCATGGCCAATCGTAGTAAGTCTTTAGCACTCTCCCTGGCCCCTTTGCTTGAACATTGATTCAATGTTCCTTTCGACGTCCAACAAAGGTAATCCCAAGATTATGGCCACACAACCGATCTCCAAGCAAACCATTTTGGCTGGCCGTCCACGTTTCTCTAGTCCGGACGCTGAAGAGCTCGAGGCCTATCAGGAGTTATTCGAATCGCAAGTACCGCCGTCCCAAGATGGTCCAGTTCAACCATCCAATGATGTTCCGACACCAGAACAACTTCTCAACTCGCACTATCGCCGTTTTCTGGACAATGATATTCACTCTCCACCACCGACCCCTAAACTGCCGATGGCCACCACCGAAGCGCCCGAGTTAGTTTCCAATATGATCATCAAGCACTCGCGTGCCCCTCCTTGCAAGACCTCGAAACGCAAGGCTTCCAAAAAGGACACTTTGACAGCCGAAGAACGCGCTTTGGATTCCTCCTCTGAAGATGACGACACTTTGCCAAAAGTCCGCGCTGCTAATCGTTCAACTCTCGCGCGCCGACCTGTGGACCCACTCCCGTCAATTGACCCTTCGACAGTGCGTGGCAAGGAATTGAAACATCCTGTGGCTACGGCGATGCAACAGGGTAATGCCGCTAAAATCGAAATGCTTCGAGCTGCGAATGAGTGGCGCCAAGAGTTTGACGCTGCCAAACAGAACGCGGAGGTTGAAGCGCGGAAATCCGACCTAAGTTGGGCGAAAGAGAAATTCTTTTTGGAAAGAGAGGAGGAGCGCAATCGACTCGCAATTGTGGCACGCAAGGAACGCAAAGCTTTTTGTGAAAAGCTAGTACTTGAGGGAAAGAGCCCCCAAGAGCTGGAGGCCTATCTGCGTCTCGTATATCCCGACGAGGGCCAATGGTAAGTGATGGTGCAATCCTTTCTGAGTCGTCGTTTTGGCCATTCTTTGCTGATTCCCAACTCGTTTGATCTCACAGACCAGTTCAACGTTTGTTAAGTTATCCCGGTCATGTTAAGTTATCCCGGTCATCAAGTTCAGTCGTCTTCGTTATAATTTTACTTTTATGAAGTATATGTATTTCACGATTTATTACCTTCATATCCTTTGTTGCCTTCTTATATGTTTTCTTGCACCAAATTGCTTTCTTTCACCAAATCGCCAATATGTGTCTCCTTAAGATATGAAATTGAATGTGTCTCTCATGGTGTCTGTCTGTTTGCTTTTGTTTCCAACACACGTGACTTAAGAAATTAGTATGAAATTGAATGTGTCTCTCATGGTGTCTGTTTGTTTCCTTTTGTTTCCAACACACCTGTTTCCTTTTGTTTCCAACACACGTGACTTAAGAAATTAGTATGAAATTGATTGTGTCTCTCATGGTGTTTGTTTGTTTCCTTTTGTTTCCAACACACGTGACTTAAGAAATTAGTATGAAAATAGTATTAGTTGTTTCTTTTTATAATCATCTAAAAAGCGTGAGTGTGACATTTCAAAATCCAATGATCAAGCACCTCGCATGAGAGTAAACAAAGTGAGAGTACATAGCCCATTCATTGCAAGGTACTAGACAGACTTATAATGGCAAGAAAGATTAGAAACACGAAACAAAGAGGAGGAAGAGAAAAACAAACACCGAACCGATCACTCACATAACCAAAGGGAAGACACGGCAAATAACGAAAGAAAGAAAGAAGATTTCAAAAAGAAGAGAAAAAACAAGGCCAAGAAAACAAAACCAATTGAACCTCTCGAATGAATAAAACCTCATTGCACAATTGGGAGGCCGCCCGATTCCCAGTTGTACGCTACGGCGTGATCTCGCACAGCCTCCCTTTTAGATCTACCACGTTCCATCATACCCAAATCTGAAACCGCCTCGCGATTGCTTTCTAGGCCGGCTTCACCTCTGTCTGCCAAGATCAGATCATCCGGCTCATCCTCCCATGCATTGCCGAGTCCTGCCAACATGTTGTGGAGTATGATGCAACAGCGTACCCATCGCAAGATATGGACCATATCTTCTCGCCGATTGAGAGCCAAACGTAGCCCTTGAAGAGACGCCCACCGAGCCTTCAGGATACCGATGCAATGCTCGTTGCGGACGCGAGCCTTCGCAACACACCAGTTAAACTGCCTGTTGCGCTCAACGTACGCTGCCTGGCCTTTGTATGATGGCACAACAGTTTCCGAAGGAAGATATGCGGAGTCCGCTATTATGTATTCCCCTATGTAAGGACACGAGGTTTCAGTCGATCGATTTGAACAAACAGCTCAAAGTGAGAAAGAGGTGACTGACCTTTGTCAAAATATTTATGTTGATTGTTTGAAACATCTGTTTTGCCATAAACCGTACTATCACAGCACGAACCCGGCCATCCCCCATAAACATAAGTTATTCTCCTGTCGCAATCACATATAATCTGAACATTGATGGAGTAACGGTGCTTTCGATCAAAAAACACCTCGCCATCACGTCCCGGTCGCTGGAAGAGGGGGATAGTAGTGCCATCCACAAATCCCACACACCCGGGGAATCCGTCGCGTTCAAGGACCTTGGAAATCGCTTTGCGTCGATCCGATTTGGGCCATGAAACATAGTGATCGCCCGCGTTGAGAATGGCGGATATAACCCTGCGGGTGCAGTTGACCACCGAGCCACGTCCTACTTTGTAGTTTCTCGCAAAACGTCCGACAGAGGCGCCATTACCGTTGCTTCCTAGACGTTCAAGTGTCATCGCGAGTTGCTGTATCACCGGAGGTTGAGGATTGTGGGTATTACATTGAAAGACAGGATCTTGATGTATCAAATTCAAAAGCGCGAGGAATCCTTCTGGGGTTGTTCGCATGGCCTGACGAAAGTCTGTCCTTCTGGTATGCAACATATCGCGCAGGTCGAATGGGTTGGCCAGTTGGACTCGAAATCAAGGCTGGAGATAACGCCTGGAGATGATAGTAGACAGCATATCACCCCACTGCAACTCGTCGTCAAAAAGCTCGTCATACAAGGTCGCCATCAAGTTGTCAGATGGAAAATAAAACCTTCCATCACTAGGGTCTAGTTGGCGGTCTTCATGTCCCGGCGTGTCTGTCGCCGCATTCATATG
This sequence comes from Melampsora larici-populina 98AG31, assembly GCF_000204055.1. NCBI lineage: Eukaryota > Fungi > Basidiomycota > Pucciniomycetes > Pucciniales > Melampsoraceae > Melampsora > Melampsora laricis-populina. Next base: position 93,797 of record NW_006768863.1, read on the forward strand.
AGCGAACAAACACAAGGTGGTCAGATCTCGTATGGCGGTCACTCGGTCAGATACTCGAGGCATGGTGAGGAAAATGAGCAGGAGGAACGCAGAAGACTTGACGTGTGAAAGAGGTGGGTATGTTTGATGCGAGGTGGATATCAGTTAGACAGAGGACGTCAGAACGATTTACCAAGTGTCTCCAAAAAAAACATGTTTGGAAAAAAAGCACTTGGCAAACGCACTAACGAGGTGATCGAGGATGTCAAATCAGGAACACATGGAGGTTTTTCCAAGGTTGTACCTGATTTTACAAGGCCGTAAAACCACATTTTACGGCCTCTGCCACTCTGCGAACGCAAAAAGACAGGCGCGAACACACCTAAAATTTGTGTTTGCTCAAGCGCGGCGCATTGTCCGCGACTTTGGACTTGAACTGCCCTAATTTAAAGCGTCATATTGTAGACGAAGATGAAGATAGCATGGCCGAATTTGACTTGACACCCGAGGATTTGGAGCTCCTGGATTCAATTGAAAAACGCGGTGAGTTCCGTTGTAGCAATAAGAGATGAAATTAACTAAAACAATATCTATCTAACACATTTTTTTAGTTAATTTCATACCATCCCCGGTCGTTTCCCAAGAGAAGTCTGAGTTGACTTCTCAAGGGCCTTCAGACGTTGAGGATCAGGTACTCAGTACCCAACCAGTCGGTTCTTCTTTCTCTACCAATGTCAGTTTGTCTCCCCATGGTGGAAATGAAAGTAGCGTAATTATTGGTACGTACGGTAAAATTTGCCCTAACAAGTATAATCTATATATTGATAATGTACTTTAATATCTCTTCGCACAGAACAACCGGTCGAACAGGGTTGTAGTCACAAAGTCATGCCAATGAATCATGAGGCACTATCAAATGCCAGCGCCACCGCGTCTTCGAGTGTTATTGGAATTGCTACAAAACCTACATTTATTGATGATAACCATAAACTCGAATGCGTGATTGTGAGTGTAATTTTGATTAACGCAACATCTTTAATTTGCGAATATTGGCCATGTCAATTGATAATAATTCGTTTTTCCCGTAGGTGGATGAAGATATATTGGGATATTACCATGAGCCTCAATCTCATGGTTACGCTAACATCATGTAGCGTAATTTACGCGAAATGGTATATGAAGAACGCCTGTGGTGAAATTTACCATTTAAATTTTGACGGCCATATATACATTTATAGATGGCCTTTATAGGAGGACCACATGCCGTGGTTGTAATTGGAAAGTCAAATGTTACTTTATTACTATATATACATGAATTGTCTGAATGAGGTGTTTACCTTTATAGGTGGTCCACACTTCGTGGATCTTGGATATTTAAATATTAACTTATTACTATATACATGAAGTGTCTGAAGCAGTTGTTTCCGAAATTTATAGGTGGCCTTGCGACATGCCCTGGTTATTGGATATTAAAATATTATCTTCTTATCTATATACATGATTCGTCTGAAGAAGTTGTTTCTCAAATAAGCGTGATAGAGATCAATATAAATTACATGTATTTGTTCAGCTATTTATTTATATATATATATCATCCAGCGTGATTGATACGGCCATTTGTTTATGTTGTTAGTCTATGTCTTCCAATTGGTTTTATTGAAGCGAGGAATTGATTATCTGGTTTTGTCTAAAACACTGAGTACAGCGAAATTAACAATTTCCAGCCGAAAATATCTCAGCATTTTGGAGGTGATTGGATGTGATCGGATGTGATCGGTAACACCTAATGATGTTATTCACCATGAAAGATCCTATTTCCCAGTGATGAAGTATCATTATATTGGTCATTTGCGAAACCACATTTGTTTATCAATAATGGGTAACTAATGAACCAACACATTAATGATAATGAATCATTGATGTTACGTTTGTCTATCTATTTTGTAAGATATCATCATACTTCACAAAGGACACACACAACGTGAGTGAAGATACAAGCCACACAATATATATACATTTGTATCAGATGTGCTGCTAATATTTCGTTCCTGACAGCAATAACTCATAACTCGTGTTAAGCATTATGCCTTCGCGCAACCAAGGATCAGAACATCTTACTACTTTATCAGATGCTATAACCTCAACGCCTGACATAACGGAACCTCCAACTTCACCCACATCTTCCACTCCAATTATTGAATCATGTAAAGACCCCAGCCAACATGCCAGTGGAGTATGTGTTGGCGCGGATAAAACACCTGAGGTACTTGGGGGAACCGATAATCAAGACGAGAATAACGACACACAGTCTGAAACCATTGTACGTTCTGGTCGAACTTCTTACAAGGCGAGGGCCCCGCGTGCTGTGAGACACAGCAACTCTGAAGGTGAGTGGGACAAGTTTTATTTATTAGTACTAGTATTAAATAACAATGTCATTGTTCCTACGTCATGGCCTCAGTTGCTTTAGGACCTGGCTTTATAATATTAGTATCTAATCCCATCCGCACTTGCACCTTGCGACCGGACTTACCATCAAAACGTGCCGCGTTCCTTTACCACATGAAATACTTTTACGGCGAAGGATCCAATCCAACATACGAACCGACTAACTGCACTGCTCTATCTGAGGCAGTTGTTTTATTTCAACTAGGTAATATAGTTGACTTTTCAAAATCCAGAGACGTCAACGAATGGCAAGCGCGTGAATTACAAGGCGACGGTGTTGAGATTCCGTACGCCAGTGTAGCTAGGTTTCACTTTTCTTGGTCTTATTCGGCTACTTCCGGCAGGGAAAGAGCCCTTGAGCTTGTCAATGCTCATATTTATGTTGCGAGCATGTTAAAATTGTTCAAAGCGCGGTTACACCAAATGTGGAAGGAGGAATGCCTGCCTGAGGGTTACTTAGCCCAACAGTTCCGCGAATGGTTCATACGTGCGGCTGCGTTACACGTAAGTGCCTATGTTTGATTTTTTCTCTGGTAACTTATTAACATTCGCCATGTGCTGGGTGAACAGGTGCCGCGCGTCTCATGTTTGCAAACTATTGGCTCTCTCGACGATGATGTTCCCCGATGGATGTTGGTGGAAGTTAAACCTGAATCTGTCAGAACACGTTATGTTTATCAGTCGTGCTTCAGGGACACGTTGCCCAAGTCTGATCCTTGGAAGGCGTTGTTATTTGCATTCATTCATTATGCCTACCAACATAGTGGCGGAGTGACTTTGATCGGTCAAATAGACTGTGACCAATGGGGTAGTATCTCTAATGTATTATGTTTCAATAAAGCGTAAGCAATTTGTTAACATCTTATTTGGCACGTATAAACTCACATCTGGTGTCTAATCATTATGCATTTTGTTAGATCGTACTACTTGGAAAATAGTGATAGAATGGATATGCCTTTTTTTGATTTTAGAGGAGGACATCAATGTGACCAAATATGCAAAGAGATGGGCTTGGCCCGATTAACTCTATGATTATTGTTTTTTTCATTTATTTCGTTACGTATTTTAATTATTTATCAAAATGTGTGTGTCATTCATCTCACTGAATATGTGTATATTTTGAATAGTACTCGCTGCCTCAAGTGTGTATGTCTTCTCAATGAATCGGTGCCGTTATATATAAAGTATGATGTATTGCAAACATCATAAATTTACAATCCTTTTGATATATATACAAGTGGTGAGTCAGAACAAAGAAAACAAGAAATGAAACAAACAAAATATAAACTTCATGTAACCAATTTAGGTCTCTTAGATTTGTGTTTAACTGCGCTTGCTTTACCAGGTCCAGATTCACCTGCTTTATCACCTGATTCCGCTGCTTTAGCAGCCTCAGCTTTCTTGGCAGCGACTTCTTTCCTAATTTGCTTCCAAACATGATCGAATTGGTTCAACCCATCTTGTACAACGCTTTTGGGGTGTGCTGAAACAAACGCGACAAGTTCGTGTCTCTTGCAGTTGTCCATCCACCGGCGATAAAGGGAAGCAGTTGACGGTACATAAGTCATTCCTTCGCCGCCAAACAATTGATTCCAGGCGGAGGGAATGCTGATCTTATAGTCTCCGGTAGTGAGTTCAAGAAATTTGAGCATCCGCTGCATGCTGACGTTGGTGGGCCACTTTGGGGTCTTTGTGCCTATTGTTTCAGCATGTTCTGATGGGTTGACATTGGGAGTATTGTCGGCGCGATCTGCTAGAGGTGGAGGTGAAGGGGGTCCTTCGGTTGGTAATTCGGGTGTGGCGCTTGATGAATATGATCGGTTGCGTATAGGCGATGTTGGAGGTGTAGTTGCTTCTGGTGCAGTACTTTCGGTCAATAACTCAATGATCGGAGGGCAGCCCGGATCGGAATGCCCTAAGGTGTCTAGACGGATATCCGGTTTGTGCAACGCAATGTTCACAAGTGCGAGTTGTTGATCGAGACCCTTGCATTGGCTCTCTTGGAGAGAGGGAAACATGATAAGGATTCGTCGGCAATCCTCTGGGTAGGTCTCCAGAATTGATAACCGTAGGCCAATCTACAAGGTAACAGGATGTGGTTGTGTGGTGAGCCAATCCAACACGTTTTGTATCCACTTAATTTTAATATCCTTAATTTTAATTTCACTTACCCAATGTTGTTCCGCATCACTCCACACTTTCAATCGCTGATTGGATATTACGCCTAACTCTCGCTGTACCATTTCCGTTAGGTCCTGTGATTGGTCGAGTTGAAATCGGGGCCAGCTGGGTATATATTCTCGCCAAATTTCGCTCTCGATGGATGTTCCCCCGTGGTTCTGTTTATAATTCTCATGTGAGTAAAGTAATAATACATATATATTTGATACCATGTATTAGGATAATAGGAATCACAACCAACTAACATTGGATGCGCCCCACACCACAATGGTAACGGTGTTGTTGGCCTTTTCTATTTCTTCGTTCTGTCTACGCTCGTCCGCTTGGTGCTTGATGGCAAGGGTACGAAAAGCGTAGGCCTGGTCGCATTGACGCCTGTACGTATTACCACCCCCCTGGGTGGCTGGTATGGCGAAGTGAACATTGTTCGACGCAGGAGGTTGAGGTGGTGTCGGGGTCAAAGTTAAATCTATGGTAGTTGTGACTGTGGATTTTACTGCTGCCGGTTTGGGTGGTTTGGCCTTGTTCTTGGCTTTGGCCTGGGCGGAGTGTGGTACACACAGGTGAGTATTCGGATTCAGCTTCACACAGCACTGGATAAATACAAAATTTTCAGTAAGGCATGTGATATGAAGAATTGAGGAAGTAAACTGCTCACGTCGAAGCATGCCTTGGCGTTACATGCGTTGTTTCTCCGATTCAAGTGACCGCTAGCGGTGCTTCCATCGACCCCACCGCACTGTCCTCCGGTAATTAAACTTGTGCCGGCCTGGTTTCGACTGACTTGAGGTTGTCCCGTGATTCGAGCAGCGTTTGGGTAAGGCGTTGGAGTGACGGGCGAGCGCGGTTGCTCGCGTGGTGCATCATTGGCTGATGGAGGGTATTGCGAGTTGAAGTGAGGGAAAGCGTCGTCGGCGTCGGCCTGTTGGTTCAGCAGATTTTGCAATTCCATTGCAAACACGTAGTCCTGATCTGTTTGATCGCGCTTCCGTTTCTGTTGCCGAATGAATTGTTGGTTGTGTTTGATGAGGGCTTCGTGATAAATGGCGCGAATATATGTTCGACAGTAGCCTCCAAAAGGACACTGCAAAATAAATTCGATTTGATTAGTAACTCACTTGGTTGGGTCCGCCACACGTGATGTTGTCATATCTTACACTAATGCCAATCAATGGTCTGTTAGGCTGGTTCTTGGGTTTGTAGTAAGTCGTGGAGTGAGGTGTCTTGCTAGTACAATTAGGTGATTCACAAATCACGCCAGTAAGTTGACGTTTTCGACTGATATTAATCGGAGGCAGTGGCTTCGACGGGTCCAGAGGTTTCAAGTTTGGGGTCGCCATGATCAGAAATAATGATCGATTTAATGATACGGGAGGGGATGTGCGTCGTTAATTTATTGTTTGTTCTTTAATAATATCTGCGCGTGGGTTGAAATATCTACATTGGACGTACTTATTCCCGTGAGGCCTCTTTCATTGTCACTGATGTGTGGTGTTGGAGGTGAGATGTTGGCCAATCGGTCTTCCTTGATGAAATGTGACCGGAACGGAGGATGAGCACGCCGTTTTAAATGCCATTCGGAAGGTCAGGTGGGTGGGATCGCCGGATGAGCCTCGTCGACGACGCAAGCAGATGAGTAAATCTCTTTTCGTCAGTGTCGTGTGATACATGTCACTCATTTCCAGATTGGGATGGCTGCGATTTGTAAGTAGCCGAAAAGTAGTGAGTAGCAGTAGCCGCTACAAAATTTCACAGCCCTTCGGATACTCCCTTGAATTAATACTCCGGTCATTAAAAAAGCGCTATCAGAAATGATAATTGAATGGCTACCGTTCTCCATAATTGTCAAATCGAGAGTATCAAAGTTGGCATTTGTGGCCACGCATTGACTCGCGTACACACGTCAACCCAGTACTACCTGTGATGGGACGTCGACCTAGGATAGAATGTCAACCAAAGTTAAAATGCTATGACTACAACTTACGGAATTGAGAACCCAAAATATCCCTGTTAACCGCAACGGAAGATAGTCACCATCCAGTGGTACATTTTGAGCTTGTGGACGTGCCATCTCGTTGACGCAGAGGCTTTGCGGTATTACAGAACTTTGATTTGTTTTGATGGAGCTTCATTACGTCAGGGTCTCAGTTTCAACGTAACGCTATGTACACGGTGCATACCCCGGACAGGGTACCTCAAACCGCGGGCCATCACGGCTCAGTGAACCTCAATGGGACGACATCGTTTCGGTACCAATATCAAAGATCAATGTAACATCAGAAGTGCCAATGTCGCAGAGCCTCCGCAGAGCTGGCTGACGATTTGCAGCAACAGTAGAAGTCTGTGGAGGCTATATTCGAAGAACATAACTGCAACGGTAATTGTCATGAGGGGACCAAGTAAAATATGGGGCCCGAGATTTTTACAGACTACGATTTACAGACAATAATGTCTGTAAATCGTGATGTCTGTAAAAATCAACTTTCTCCCGGAGAAAGTTGATTTTTACAGACATTCTCAAAGGAGGAATGATCGCAAGGGAAAATGGATGTATGATATCGACTGCAAAATTCTGCGGTGGGTGTCCAAAGTCGAATTTTGCGATTCTTATTTCGAAGTTTTTGCAGACGTTAATGTCTGTAAGGAAAAAAGATGCGTAAAAGTCAATAAAGTGCCTTTATTATGCAAATTTGCAGAGCATCCATCACAGACGTTTTGTTCCGTAAAAAAGGGTGTCTGCAAATATATTTCTCACGAGGGTAATATTGAATTTTACAGCTCTTATTCCGAGCATAATATGACCAAACCAAAAGTCAAAGGAGTTGGACTTAGGATATCAAGAACGTTATGATATCATTAAGACACAATATCCTAACGGGAAGACTTGTTCGAGAAGACTCCTTCAGATCATTCCAAGTCGTTCTTAATCAACGTTCTCCATTCCACATTACCTTAGTGAACATCCAATCCCCATCTCCTCCATCATAAACATTAACAACATCATGGCAATCCGTCCTAGGTGGTGGTTAAACCCCACACCTGAAGAGCTCGCCTGGTTTAACAGCTTATCACCCCGCTCCAAGTCCGAAATCTTTCCTTGGATCATCACCGCAAGATCCCATCCAGGCATCCATGACGGATTGGACCAATGCTTTCGCTGTGGCGAGCTCGGCCACAGTCGCATCACCACTGGATGCATCAGCACCAACCCGTTCCCTCGTCAACCCCATTTCGACACTTGGCGTCGAGCGAGCAATGGAAAGACTTACACCGTGGACATGTTACGCATGACCGACGCTGCTCTCGCTACCCAAGCTGCCCAAGCTGCCCAAGCTGCTCTCGCTGCCCAAGCTGCCCAAGCTGCCCAAGCTGCCCAAGCTGCCCAAGCTGCCCAAGCTGCCCAAGCTGCCCAAGCTGCCGAGGCTGCCCAAGCTGCCCAAGCTTTCGAAGAAGGTCAGTTGAATGAACTCTCCTACCTACGTTGGAAACATTAGACTGGGGCTTACTTGCGATGATTAAACAGCGATCGAAGCGCCAATCACATTGTCTTCTGACGATCTCGATCTCCTTGACGCCATCGAGGAGCAAGCTGCTGGTAAGCGCCTTCCTCTCTCTCCTTACCTAACGGAATTCCAATCGTGACGCCTGCAATTAGCCTCAATGGCAAGTCAAGCTGCCACCGAGGGTAGCGGAGGAGCCACAGAGCCCACTCATGACGAGTCCAACACCAACAACAGCCGTGAAGGTTCAACCAGTCGTGAAGGTTCAACCAACAATCACGAAGGCCCAAACATGACTCAAGAGTCCTTCCATTCTTTTACTGTAGAAGGGACGTGTAAGTTTATCATTTCATCAGTTATCAGCCATTCACACAGGATGGCTGATAACCAATCCTTCGATAGCCACGGTGGCCAGTCAAGAGCCCAGTCCAGGGCCAAGCATTCCTGGGAACATAGGTGCTCAAGCGTTGCCAAACATGTCTCGTGAGTGTATTACATTTGGCTTTTTCCTTCTACAATACTCATGAGATCACTCCATTTGGGTGGGCTAGGTGGAAGGCGCGCGCAAACCCTACCTCCTGGTTTGTAGGTACAAGCAAAGTCTTGTTTGCTTTCACCGAAAGGTACAAGTCTTGTCCAATCGATCGACACAGAATGTATTTCTATTACGAAGAGGAACTAAGAAGGGGAACTAAGAGGAGATGTGATATTATTATAGACGGAAATATCTAAACCATTAAGAGGAAGCAGGTGGAGGAGGGTACTGAATTGATATAAACGGAAATATCTTGAAACTATTTTGTGTCTTTTTTTCTTTTACTTTGTACATCTCCCCAAAAGCTAGGGAATGATATCACCAATGTTGAATTCTAAGTTTTCCTACGCTTAGACTTCCTTCTAGTACCACTAACCGCCGACTCTGGGCTAATGACTCCCGTTTCGGCAGGGTCAATGGGCACAAGCTCCCAACCCTTCCAACCTTTTTTCGGAACAACTGTTGCACAACAAACATGTAACAAGCATGTGAGCCACGAGCAACAACTAAAAGAAAATGATTGTGAAAAACTCACCGGGTTTGGTTTCTGTAATCCCCTCCGCTAAAGCATCCTGTGCTTTTGAATTGGCCTTGCGACGTGCTTTGGCCTTGGCTGTGATGGGTGGTAAGACCATCAGTATGTCATAAAAAAGTAACAGGCAAGGTGTCAACACTAACCTTTCTTTATTCGTCGTTGACTGGATGTCGCGCCGGTCTTGCTTTCATCAGCTGTTCCTTCCTCCCCATCCTTGATCGCGTCTTTCTTTTTGAGGGCCTTAGTTTGGTTGTTGGTGTTACCTACTTCGGAAACAGCACGAATCATCTATGGTCAGGAAAAACCATGAGGACACAAGAAAGCTGAGTTGCTCACTTCGAGACTGTGACCTCCTCAGCTGTTCCTCTTCATCGGTGTCTGAGATCAAAATGTTATCGATTTCCTCTTGTGTCATACTTTCCATGGCGGCCTCTGGTTTGGCGGATGAGAAAGACCCTTGAATGATATGTGATATGTGAAGAATCAATAGCAATAATAAAAGAAAGTTATGACTCACCAGCTTTCACATCTTGGTCAGCTTCGGATTGGTCTGAAGCAGTTGAATCATCTAGCGCCTTCTCAGCCGCCGTGAGAGCGTCTTCGCCTTTGTTCTTTCGTGACTTCATAGTTTGAGAGAACGGGATATCGCCATTGATATCAGCATTGGTCTTCATGATCTTTGCATTGGCAGCCTCGATAATCACGGCTTCGTCAGTCGTAGGTTCTCGGGAGTACATTGCCCAGCTTGTACTCGCCATAGCTCCACCAATACTTTCCAGGTCCCGACTGCTCAATGTTGCAATACCTGCATTCTGCAAATCGTTGTGGTGCCATACCCCGGTAAGGCCTCCAACCGTACGTACCACTTGACACCAAAAGTGTCCACCTGCCCAAAAACCTCGTGCACGCATGAAGTAATCAATACCAAACAAAGTTAATTTGTAAGGCAAGTTACACTCGGCCTGCATCCTCACCATTTCGGGTCTCTTTGAGTCTGATATCAAGAATCTCGAAAGCTCGAGATGCACGTAGAGGTGAGGTGGAGGAGGGTTAGGTTCGAAAGACAGCTGGTTTCTCTCCACAAATGGAGGTGAGCCCTCGTCCAATTTCTTGCAGGCTTGACAGTGTCGGTTAGAAACTCCGCGGATTCCAGCTGGAGAGGTCCATTGAGCGATCAAATCGGATGTATGGGCATAAGTCAATTGCCCTTGAAAGTCTTGAGGACAGAGGTTGATAGTATTCGTGGGAATTGTTTCGTTAATGCGATGGGAAGAATCGCGAGAGCAAACCAGTTTGCGGAGACGGTGGAGACGGAATAAAGACCTCGCGGGAGCTGGAACAGACTTGCTGTTATCTCTTGCGTCGAAAATCAACTCGAAGAAGGTCCTTTCTGTGACATCTCCCAAGTGGCGCGCGAGGACAGAACCTTCATGACCTTCGTATAGATGTGATTGGTCTTGCCTTTGGAGGCGTGGAACCATAGAGGAGTGCAGAGTGCATGCAAGCACTCTGCAATCGAATCGAGCCAGCAGCGGTTACGGCGGCCAGCGGTGGTCGACGCAAAGAAGCCCTGGAAGGTGGTGACGGGGTTTC
>NW_006768863.1:104667-107244 GCF_000204055.1 Melampsora larici-populina 98AG31
GCCTTTGGAACTCGCCCTGCAAAATGATAAATTAGTACAATGTTGGTTTTATTTTATGATTGAAGTTCAAAGAGTTAGGCTAAATGTAAAACTTACTTGCTGGTGCCTAGGGATGACATTGAGATTACGCCGTATCCGTGTGACTGAAGCACGGAAGTGTTCTTGACAACCACGAAGTTTGCCTAACGCTTGGGCCCTATCGGTTACATCAAAAACGTCCATGTAAGCTCTTATGAAACCGTTTTTCTGTGCAGCAGAAAAATCCACGACTTGTCTGACAAGTATGTCTCGTTCAGCGGGTAACAGTTGGGCGTCCTTGATTTGCTTCATCAGCGCCTGGAAATGAGCCACGTAGTGCTCTTCCGAGAGACCGTATAGCCAGGTGAGCTGAATCGGAATCCACCGGTGAATGACAGATTGGTACATAGAAGTCGTCATGAGGTAGCCATTAGCGAAAAATTTGTAGGTCACGTCGGATAAAAGTCCCCCGCTGTAGACGCCACCATCTTCCTCTCGTGCTAGGAATTGCTCGGCCATCCACGGGGTTTGAAAGGTCATATGGGTATTCTCAGGCAAGAAAGATGAGGAAATCATCCTCAAGCCAAGTCTTGAGGGGAAAAGAGGGTAAATATGTTAGCAATTAAACATTATAAATGATGCAGAGAAGAATATACAATGGAATATGTGACTTACTTGGCCCAGTGGATCATGTCCAAGATAAAACTGTCGCCTGAGCCGGGAATTTTTTTCTCTGGAATGACACCTGCGTCCACCAATAGCTTGCGACGGTAGTAGCCGGTCCGATGCAAATTTCCAAAAGCCGGATGGATAGCGGAAGCTGTCTTGATTTCTTGCTTTCCTGCTGGAGCCCGACCGACCTGGGATTGAGACAGTCACAAAGTCTAATGAGCAATCAGACATGGAAAAGATAGAGTCTAAAAGAAATGAAATGGATAGTCTAAAAGAAATGGAAAAGAAACAGTGGTGATGAAATTTGTACCTTGTGTTGCAACGGCCCGACAGAAGGGTTGTTGACAACCCTTTCGCCAAACTTGCTGATGGATAACTTATCAGGCTTGCCACGACGTGGCCATGGATGAACGTGGAAACCAGCGTGTCTGATGATACCCCAACCGGTTGGGAGGTGCTCATCCAGCCGACATATCGTGTCTTCACATGGGATGTGACGCAGGTACTCAGAGCATAGAGCCGCCGGGCATTTGATAGGCCTAACGGATGATAAGGAAAGAAAGATAGAATAAAGATATTAAAATGAGAAAGTAGATATGGATAAAATGGGGAAGGGAATATAAAGTCAGATCTTGCAATCAATCGAGGATATTATTGGATGAGTAGATGCTCACGTGTCTTTCATTTCAGCTATTTTTCCGCGGGCAGTAGGTGGTGAGCCAAGGTAATCACATTCCGCATTGGAACAGATAACCACACCAAGACAAGCAAACCGGACGGTTCGCCAGTCAGGTCGTTTTTCCTGAAACCCACCACCGGAAGTTTTGTAAGTGAAAGCAAAGGTGCCCCAGTTGGTGAGCGTCTGGCCCGGATGCCTAACAAAGACCGTCTTGCCGTTGGGGAGCTTTGGGTACCCTTCGTCGTCTAGAGTCGTGTTATGATCTATGAAGGTTTCAAAGGATGCTCGGTCGAGTGGAAGGCCAAAGGTCTTCTTGCCCTTCTTCTTGGCAACTACCTTCGACTTTTCTTGGACTGGGAGCTGAGCGGATCCACTGTGGTCTTCCTCGCAAGGATTGTGATCATCCTCGTCGAGTTCGTCGTCGTTGTTGTCCAGAATCTCAGAACGTGACTCGTCCGGGAAGTGGCTGAAGTCCCGTAGTTGCTCATCTGTGTCGTAGCCGACAGAGTAGGCGACAGATCCAGCGTCAGAGCCATCGTCAGCGTAGTCGTCGTATTCATGGACTGATCCGTTGGATTCGTGATCGGACATATCGCTGTGAGTCATCTTGGAGGGCCTAAAATGTGAAAGCGATAGTGACGAGGAGATAAATCAAAAGAGTGGGAAAGATGATAAGTGACGGAGTAAAGGAAGCTTTGGATAAAGGAAGCTTTGAAAGGTTGATTAAATGGGGAACGAACGAAAGACTAGTATTGAGAATTGATGGAGATGCTTTATAAAGGAGAAAGCTGTTGTTTTTGTTGGTGGTCGGGATGGGTCTTGATGGTGGATTTTGATGGTAAGAATCGAATTCAAAGATTCAAAAAAAAACACGGCTTAGAGGAGGAAAAAAAATTCGTCGGGGTATGAACGACGGTCGAAGACTAGAGCTTTATTTGTCTTTTTCCGAATCCATTGCCTTTTTGCCGATGGTTCGCTATCATTTTTTTGACATCGTCCAAAGCGATTCTCCTTTGGGAAGAGGCTTGGATCACTAAATGGATGTTGTGATGAGTTGAAATGCCTTGTCCACGTCCAATAGGATTCCCTTTTGGGAAGAGGCTTGGTTCGATATGTGGTTGCCTAGTATGCCAACATCCATCCTCGCGAGGATGGGTAAGGGTACCCATGATGAGCCCGGGACCACGTCCATATTCGTCATGGTTGTG
>NW_006768863.1:107517-113357 GCF_000204055.1 Melampsora larici-populina 98AG31
AGGATGAAACTTAGTCTGTTCGACTTGTCTCGCAAAATTATATACTGAGTTTCAACGTAACGCTATGTACACGGTGCATACGCCGGACAGGGTACCTCAAACCGCGGGCCATCACGGCTCAGTGAACCTCAATGGGACGACATCGTTTCGGTACCAATATCAAAGATCAATGTAACATCAGAAGTGCCAATGTCGCATTTGAAAAATCGCTGTAAATTTGACGATTTGCAGCAACAGTAGAAGTCTGTGGAGGCTATATTCGAAGAACATAACTGCAACGGTAATTGTCATGAGGGGACCAAGTAAAATATTGATTCATATTGCAAGTTAAATGAGACCAATATAAAAAGCCGCCGGCCCTCCATGAAGCACAAACACTTAATTACTATTTCGCAACTCGCCAATTTTTCTCACTGTATGGCAGATTTACAGTTGTTCCTTGCACGATGTATTACACCGCATAGGTTTCGATTATTGTTGTGGTACTGGCGGAGCAAAACGATGCGCTACATTGAACGGGCACTCCGCTGTCGATTGATCAAATCTGCAGAGCTGATGAGCAGCCTCGTCAGCAACACCTCAGGCTTGCATTTATGCACTGTCATCAAACAGCAATGTGGCAAACAGTAGTAATTTACTGGGCACGTAGATCCGATTGATTAAGGATCATTCCTCCAAACATTGAAGAGAGGGGATCGACTACAGTGGCTATCAACAATATCATCGACGACGAACTAGTCGAAATGACCACACTTGACGGTGACACTCGATATTTTGCAAGAAATATGCGGTGCTCACTGTGACACTGACTGATGTACGTAATACCTGCAACCGCTGAATCATCAAAACGACAATAGTCTCATTTCAGCGGTAGCAATCACTTGGAATTGGCCGTGCCGTTGAGCAATGTAAAAAGAAAATCTGCATTAGTACAATCGTAAGTGGAAGAGTAAAACAATCAATATAAATGCGATCCCGTTACAACGTCGTGACGGGTCCTTGACCTTGACAATATCTCACGTGCTGTACTCGGTTACAGCAATAAGCATTCAGTCCCAACGACTTCGGGACCCGAAAGCTATAGACACAACGCCGTCAAGAATGCCTTTTGTGTAACGAAGCAACGATTTCGTAGTCAAAGAAAGCAACACGCCAAAATGGAACAAAACATCAGATCCGGTAGATCATAAAGATAATAAGCAAATGGATTCACCGTTTTGTCACGTCAGTCGTGAAGTATGTTGCTGTAAACTATATTGAGTGTCCGGCTTGTGTTATTCGGAACACACATACATATTTCAATGTTTTCAACACTGGTACACCTCAATAATGCAACATACAGTTGACCATGCGAGAATACTGGGCTTGGTAAAAAAACCACAACATTGTCCAAGCTCTGACCTTGAGATTTATTAATAGTCATACAAAATGCCGGTGCAACCGGATACTGGTAACGATAAAATGGTAAAGGGCATGTAGAATTGCCAGCGTGCTGGAGATTTATTCTTGGAATTGTTACCCGCTTTCCTTTCTTTGAGCCCGTAATGATCCTGCACATCAGATAATGCCTGGCGACATGCGTAATGAGCATTCTGGTGCCATTGCATAAACCTTGCTTCAGGTTCAAGTTGCGTAACAGTATAATAGGCATCCCGGCTTTCATATGCAGTTCGTGGACTGGAAAATTTGGAACAGAGAAGGAATTGAGGATCTCGGGCGTTAGCGGTTCACACGTAGTCGAGTCGTTGTTTGTGTCAATAGAATACGAAATAAATTCATCACCCTCGACCTTGTGTAATATTTCGTCATTAATAGATGCAACAGACCTGTTGAGTGGCGTAATGATGCAGCGCTCTGCGTAGAATGAAGCCAATGCGTCCCAATCCGCTCGCCGGACCAATGCATTTGTCTTAGAATATAGCTTAAGTGTGATACGTTTGTCAAAAATCTTAGTCTCCGGAATGCATTTCACCTGTGGCTACCCGACACTTCGGATAATAACCGAAGGAAAATGTGTCATTTCCATCGGCGATAAGCCGAAGAGCCCCCTTCCGACACGCCGACGCGCCTGCCGCGTCGGCGGCTGAAGAAAATTTTCAACTTTAACACCCTGAGAAACACCAAAACACCGCTCTAACACCTTTCTACACCATATTTACAAAGAAGAAAACACTGATTTAGCTGAATGAAGGACATAGAAATGTCTTATAACCCATCAAAGACTTGCAAGTCCATCCATGCGTAACTTGGAATTATCATGTGGGAATAGAGTCCCAAATGTGGGACATAAGATTCCACATGTGGGACGTGAGATCACATGTGAGGGAAATCACATATCTCATGTGGGACATACAGTCCCACATGTGGAACTTGGGACCATCATGTGTGAACAGAGTCTCACATTGGGAACATAAGATCCCACATGTGGAACGTCAGATCCCACATGTGGAAAATTCGATATCTCATGTGGGACGTACATACAGTTCCACATGTGGGATTGATGTCCCACAGTAGTAATTCAATGTTGTAGTGATTCAAAGTCACACATGTGAGACCCTGGATTTCCCATGTGGAACTTTGATTTTTCCGCTGAGATACCCCATGTGGGACGTAAGATCACGCATGTGGGACTTCGTCTTTCTCATGTGGGACTTTGTATCTCTCACGTGGGACTTACCATCACGCATGTGGGATGCAAGGTCACTCATGTGGGACTTTGTATTTCCCCTGTGGGACATATAATCCCACATGTGGGACTTTGTATCTCTCATGTGGGACGTACAAACACGCATGTGAGACTTTGTATCACTCATGTGGGATGTAAGATAACTCATGTGGGACGCAAGGTTCCTCATGTGGGACTTCGTCTTTCTCATGTGGGACTTTGTCTTTCTCATGTGGGACACAAGGTCACCCATGTGGGACTTTGTATCCCTCATGTGGGACACAAAGTTCCTCATGTGGGAAATTGTATGTCTCATGTGGGACATATAATCCCACATGTGCACTATTCTCTATGTGCGTAGTGTGGGAATCTTACATCCCACATGTGATCTTGCATCCCACATGTGGGATGCAAGATCCCTCATGTGGGATGCAAGATTACTCATGTGGGACATAATATTACGCATCAAAAGTCAATAGACAAGGGTCAAGTTATACATTTTTTCTCAGCTTAAACCCAAATCCTCATCATCATCATCATCAAGTATGAACAGTTGATCCACCCTTCCATTCAGCTGACCAATTTCATCCTCACGAAGGAGCATCTCTTGCTCAAATTCTTCCAATTCATCCAAAGGTGTCGACTGTATATGTTTAGCTTTGACAATACCCTCCCACGTTGACTGACCTCTGGCAACCAAACCCTCCCAGCGCTGGATCAGTAGGTTGATTTCTTCACGTGTGGCTTTGGTGTGTTGATAGGTTTTTCGTAAGACTTCCACAATATTTGAGCTCCACATCATCCATTTCCTACAATGCTGTTGACGCAGATTGTTATGAAGCGCCCCTAAGACTCCTATATTTACCTCCCACACATCTTTTGAAATACGTTGACCAGCCTGGACCAAATTAATCAGTTCTCTCCCACCATCTTCAGTATTATAATCTAATGTCAAAAAATGAAGAATCTTGTAAGAAAGCGTCGAAGCATCATCAGAACAACCCAAGCTTACCACTACTAGACAATGCAAGCAACCCATCTAGCTTCTCTTCAATCTTTAGAGTCTGGTAAACCATCTGCTGAGCCTCTCTTCCAGTCCTCCGAAGCTCTTCCACACAACTCCGCTGCTTCAAGAATGCTTGTATACCCTCAATGGTACCCACATCTACCGCCCACTTCTCAGTAGGATGGGTAAGCGCCCCCACATTCCAGAAGATATCTTCAACAGGTAGTCTCTTTGCATCATCAAGTGAAGGACAAGCCATATTTGTGCGAGGAGTTATTGAGTTGTAAGTGGTCACTTGAGATTCGTAAGATGTCCATTTCCTCCTAAACATCAATTGTTTCTTGGTCATAAGTTTCTTCATCCCCTGTTGGGCTTTCGTCCCTGGAAAGAGTGAAGAAGAAGTAAATGATAAAGGAGTTAATACAAATGAGTGAAATAGACCTACCTTCCACCTCCTTATCCCACTTTTTCTGCGCCTCCACAATTCCCACTTTGGCTTCATAAAGCTTCATTTTAGCTAGCCGAACACTTATCAGAGCTACAGCTTTTGGACCTGGCAAAGCAAGAGCAAGACAGGAATTCAGTGGATTGCATTTATTTCCTCAATGATCCAAAATGACTCACTAGTAGCTTGGCGAAGCCGCGTAAACTCTTCACTTCCCAACTCTTCTGTAACATCCTGAATTGCTGTCTCAAGTGCCACAATTGATGCCGGCAAGGTTAGAGTTGCAGCAATATCCTCATCTGTCCGGTTCCTTCTACGTTTCCTTTGCAGCCTCTTGAGCTCTTCACTGGAAAGACAAAGAAGTAAATCAAACAATCCAATGCGTCATCAATATCATGACATTGAACTTTACGTACTGAGCATGCTTCACTTCCTCTTGCAACTCAAGGAGTTCTAGAAGGCATTGTTCCATCCGCTCTTGAGTCTCAGCAGCATTGTCTGCCATTGCAGTAAGCTGACACCGCTTCTGTCGCTCCCACTGCGAGGAGAAGTATTCCAAAGTATATGATTCATCTTGAGCCTGCAATCTAAGAAGAGTCTTAGAAGCCACCTCCAATCGGTCTTCAGCTATCTTGACTTTGGACTCTATTGACCTCGCTGAACACAATATAAACTTGTCATTTGGAAGCCTTCTATATTACGATGGTAATCAGTTAAACATACCTGCATTTCTACAACGAACCTCATTTCCATGACTAGACTTCAAGTCTATAGCATCAACTCGGTGTTGTTTTGTGGCACATCGATTTGCCGCTATCAATGGATCATTATCGCTCCAAATTCTCTCATTTCCTTCCCCGTCTGTCAAACCCCATCCCTTGTTCAGCCTGGGATTATATTTCAGTTGACACGTCCATTCATGCGCATATGCATGCCAAGCACTGGTTGCAAATCTAAGATCACCTCCTCGTTCCTCTCCAAAATATTTATTCTGTATATTCAACATTTCTTCGTTAGAGTCAAAGGAGAAGAAATTTGATGATAAAAGACTTCACTTCACCTTTCTTACACTTTTCTCTAACGTACAACCAATGTCATATAATACACCCACCGTTTTTGAAGGTTTTCCCGGCTCTGATACATCATTCATGAATTGATCCAGCAGTGCTAGGACATAATACTGACTATGAAATCAAGAAAGTTCTTATTTTAGCAAATATTTGCTAAATCAAGATTGGGCATGCAAAACTGACCGCTCTCCACTCTGGATCACATTCACAAACTTAAGGACATGATCATGTCGACAAGCAAGTCCAATCAACCCTGTTTCGTCACATCCCTTCCAAGTGGAGGATCCTCGACGATCTGCAGCAGCAGTGTGACTGGCTGTACACCGATCCTACCAAACAAACCAAGGGAGTGATCAGATCAAGCTACTTCTCGAATTTTTCCACATGTGGGAATCTGATTCCCACATGTGTGATCTCCATGAAGTAGCTTGATCTGATCACTCCCTTGGTTTGTTTGGTAGGATCGGTGTACAGCCAGTCACACTGCTGCTGCAGATCGTCGAGGATCCTCCACTTGGAAGGGATGATTCTTTCCCACCCATGTGGGATCACATGTGGGATTCTGCATACACATTGGGGGGTCCTCAGAGTCGCCTGCAGCAGCAAGCTGAGTGCCGTCTGAAAATAACTTGAATCACGCCTTTTTTTTCTTTT
>NW_006768863.1:114073-155280 GCF_000204055.1 Melampsora larici-populina 98AG31
AATGTTGAAAGTTGCCATCAGTGCTAACATGATATTCACACTTGTTCCACGTCTTCATTTGCTTGAAGGGGTTCCAAAACACCCTTGGTCAGTTTATAGCCAGCTGTTCCAATGTGGGGAGAAATAATGCACAGATTGTCAGTTCTTTCTCCTTGCGGAGGATCCATCTATAGGCGTCAATTGCTGAAGAAAAAGTCTTCCGCCAAAGTCGTGGCTTCCACCAGAGATAGAACTCAGTATACTTGAAAGCAAATGTTGGACAAGATATGCTTTACTTACTTGGTTTGTCTTTTCCACCAAGATCAGTGGGCTTGCTGCATCTAGGAATTCGTCTAACCCAAGTGTAAAACCTTGGGTTCGAACTGTGCAATACTTCCATAAAGCATGGTGCAACCTTAAAAGCCGGATGGAGTAAGCTGCTTGTGGATGCACAGGCGAACCCCCAATGTATCCCAGCCTAATGAGACAAACTTGAGACTTGGTACAACTACAGAATTGAATCAATTCTTGCTTTCGTACTGCCATCAAAAAAATTGAGTTGATCATTTTCCATAAGAAGTTGAATGAATTAGCAAACACACCCAGGATATCCACCATATCAACCTTACGAGCACGTAGATCACCCACACCACAGCAACATTCCTTATTGAAATCTTTATCCCAATTTGAAGTATCACCCCATTGTGAGGTGACCTGCGATAATGTCATATATGAAATGAACATTTCAGGTAAAACCTTCTTCCAATTGGCGTGTTCTTTCAATCTCTTGCTTTTATAATATGAACCTTCGACGTATTGGGTGAATGGAATGTTGACATTTGGTACAACAGCAAAATCCTGAATATTTTCTTCGTCGTGGTGATCATCGTCATTCTCGTCATCCGGATACATGTGCGGCAGTTAGTCCAAGTCGTGGTTGGTTCCGTGATGAAGATCAGCTATAGCATCATCTCCAGCTTGGCCAGTTAGTATATTCGACCCTGCACCAGCTTGTTGGAGAGCGATTTCGATTTCTTCAAGCCGGTTTTTCACGTACTGAGCCTGGCTGTTTTCCACCCGAGCAACAACGATTGCAGACCCTTGAGGAAGTTCAACACGCCTCTTTTTCTTGTTGGACTGACCAAGCGGACATGGAATCGTCTTTCCTTTGCCCATTTTCGAACAGTGCGATGAGGTAGTTTGGTGTAAAAGTGCTGATTCGCTCAGGAAGGCAATTGAGATTTATAAATTTCAAAGAAGGTCGCACAGACCCCTCCGGATGTCTACCGGTCAGTTATCTTGCCCCCTTATATCAAACAAGGGTTCAATCAACTGCCGTCAACTCCTTTCTTGGACTAGTACGACATTTTTTCCCAATGGAAATTAAGGTGTACTGTGATATTCATGGTGTACTGTACATTTGTAATCACCCCATTTCTGTATGCTGTATATGTACAACTATTGGTAGTACACTTTTTCACGTTTTTGAACTCCACTCCATAACAACCACCTTTGACCCCCAACTTATTCCTAACCACCGATATGCCAACCAAGAGTCGTCCCATTCGAACACCGGCTTCACCAAATCCCCCAAGACCTATACGAGCAATGCGACCAAATCAATCTAATCAAGGTTCTCGCAAGCGTTTGCGTAGGATCTCAAATGTGGAAGATGATGACCACTACGAACCTTCTGACGATAGTGATTCGTCAGATGACACCGATGTCGACCTCAATCCCCCTGCAACTTCAACCAGAAATAATCGACGTCAAACACAAATTCATACTGTTGACGATGACCTTTTAGAGCGACTCTCGAGACAAATCACCCCTGAAGCAACGAATCCACGTGATCCTTTGCCCAATATTCCCGATATCAACCAGGATGACTCTGCAGTTGAAGACTTAGATAACCTACCAAGTGTTACAAACTATAAGTCAGTAATTGATGAATGGCCTCTTCCACGGATTGCTGTGGTGGATCGACAACAAAAGAAAAAGCAAAATGTAGTACCACCTCAAATTCTGACGGAAGCTCAAGCCATTCAAACACTTTACAAACAACAAAAGTCGTTGCTTGCAATAATGGGCAATGTTAGTATGTTTACTCTTGATAAAGCTCTGTACGTATTCTCAATACATATTTCTCCTCTGTTTTATATTGCTTATATCTTTGCTTTTGAAAAAGAGGGGAGCTTGGAGGTCGCCGCAGGCCAAGTGGTTACCAAATATTCCTGAAGTATAGCAATGAGATCCGACCAGAGCGCAGTAAGTGTCCATACATGGCTTATTTCCTTATGATCAAAAGCTAATAAGCCATGTATTCAAATCTAGTGCCGAAAAAGGGCGGTGAGAAAGGTATTTTAGCCAACCGAAATCGCATACTAGGAGCAAAATGGACGGCACTCCCACTTCGACATCGAGAAGTGTTTTCACCCCCCGTATTTTATGCGCTCTCTGGCCTCACGTACTCTAAAGCAGTGAGTAAGGACAATGAAGACATGGATGATTCCGAGGATGAAGCCGAAGTCCAAGAGGCCATTCAAACTTTCGAATTCGAGCCAGGTGAACGTGCTGAGTTCGAAGCTTTGTATGATGAGCTTGTTTGGAAAGCCAAAGTGGCGAAAGAGTATAGCAAATTGGTCTCTGGGAAATCTCAAGGTCCAACTCTTCCAGATTTTAACCGGCAGTCCCTCAAATGTATTGAGCGGCTCCACAATCAGGTTAGTGCATTCCTCATGCATTTCCTCCTTATCTACTTATATTTACAACTTTACATCTATCAACAACTCAACAGATTGAAGACGAATCAAAAAACATGGGATTTAGTTACTATCTCTTAGCCTGTAGCACATATGCTTCATCCGAAGTAGATACCTCTTCACGGGGATGGTGTAAGGAGTACACATCGCATGATGATATGGCCACATATGTTAATAAAAAATGTAACTTTGCGACACTATTTGGAGCAACTGCACAAGGACTATCTGTAGCTGAGATAGTTGCCGAAACTATTGGAGGACACATGAAGAATAAACAAAGCGCGAGAAAAGCTGATGCAGGTGATGTAGTGAAGTCAAAGCTTGCGGGAACCTTACGAAGCAAACTATGTAAGTTCAAATTTTATTCAGGTTGTCTTATTGTTTTTTGGACTGAGTGCTGAAAATTGAGTTTTTCAATAGCGGCTTTACTGGGACGTGATCAAGGCTTTCCCCATGGCCCAGACCCCGAAGCCATTTTCAAAGCAAGAGGTTACAACATCAAAATTGTACAATTACCAGGTTCCACACTTCCACAAAAAACTTTGAAGCTAAGCTTTGCTCGAATGAATAGAAGTCGCTCCCTATGGCTGGATGATATTAATGCTGACCTTTTTAAGTTGGAGAAGATCCCATCCAATGTGAATGTCGGTGGACTCAATGAAAATGAGGATGAGTTTGATGAAGAAGTTATCAACACGCAGATTTCACAGGACATAGATGAGGAGGAAGAATGGAATGGCTTAGGATTTTGAAAAAAATCAAAAGGATTACGTAAATGGGTTAGAGTCTTTTGAATAACAGTAATAATAAAACCTCATACCAAAATTAATTTTAGGAAAATGTGTTCCCAAATGGGAGATTTGATTTCACTCATTTGAAGATCACGCATGTGGGATGTGATATCACACATGTGTGAACTTACATCCCACATGTGAGACACGAAATCACACATGTGGGATGTGAGTTCACACATGTGAGACATAGGCTCCCACTTGTGTGACATGAGATAACACGCTTGGGAGCTGATGTCTCACATGTGTAATTTCATGTCCCACTAGTGTGATTGGGAATCCCACATGGTCACCCAAGTGGGACATGAAATCACTCATGTGGGATGTGAGATCCCACATGTGTGATTTCACATTCCGCATGTGGAATGTAAGTTCACACATGCGTGATCTCACATCCCACATGTGGAATGTTAAGTTCACACATGTATGATCTCACATCCCACATGAGTGATCTGATGTGACTATATCTCGTGGGATCAGATCCTTTGCCCATTTCTTCCCCTATACATGTAAAATATTTCATATGTATGATGTAATACTGTCCATATTACATATGGATTTATTTGGTGCATTCCATTTTGATTCACCAACAATACAGCAAACCATTTCCAAAGAAACCAAGATATCTATAAGGGTTTAGTTGAGGCAAATATGTCATCTCCCTCACCTAATCTTCTACCACACATGTAAAGGCTGGGATTTGAAAGATTTCATAGTGTGAGTACTACATCCTGTTTTTAAAAGTGCAGTACATTCTTTGTCAGCACAAATACTGCCCTAGCTAAGTTGAAAATACATGAAGCACCACATATACGTGTGGAATTTGTCAAAATTTGTCATTTACTCATCACATCAGCCCCACCTGTGAAGGGCTGGATATGGATGAAGTCTTAGTGTAAGTCTTGCATCCGCATTTCAAATATGCAGTCCTTTTTGCATTAGCACAAATACATCAAAAGTTATGTTTAAATAACTTGAAGAAATCACATATGCGCGTGGAAGATGGGTAAATCCGTACTTTCCCCATCTAATCCACCAGACATGTAAAGGGCTGGATATGGATGAAGTCTTAGTGTAAGTCTTGCATCCGCATTTCAAATATGCAGTCCTTTTTGCATTAGCACAAATACATCAAAAGTTATGTTTAAATGACTTGAAGAAATCACATATGCGCGTGGAAGATGGGTAAATCCGTACTTTCCCCATCTAATCCACCAGACATGTAAAGGGCTGGATATGGATGAAGTCTTAGTGTAAGTCTTGTTCCAGCATTTCAAAAATGCAGTCCTTTTTGCATGAGCACGAAAACTTCAAAAGTTATGTTTAAATACAATCAAGAAATCACATATGCGCATGGCAGATGGGGAATTTTGTACTTTCCCCATCTAATCCACCATGTAAAGGGCTGGATATGGATGAGGTCTTAGTGTAAGTCTTGTTCCAGCATTTCAAAAATGCAGTCCTTTTTGCATGAGCACAAAAACTTCAAAAGTTATGTTTAAATACAATCAAGAAATCACATATGCGCATGGCAGATGGGGAATTTTGTACTTTCCCCATCTAATCCACCATACATGTAAAGGGCTGGATATGGATGAAGTCTTAGTGTAAGTCTTGTTCCAGCATTTCAAAAATGCAGTCCTTTTTGCATGAGCACAAAAACTTCAAAAGTTATGTTTAAATACAATCAAGAAATCACATATGCGCATGGCAGATGGGGAATTTTGTACTTTCCCCATCTAATCCACCACACATGTAAAGGGCTGGATATGGATGAGGTCTTAGTGTAAGTCTTGTTCCAGCATTTCAAAAATGCAGTCCTTTTTGCATGAGCACAAAAACTTCAAAAGTTATGTTTAAATACAATCAAGAAATCACATATGCGCATGGCAGATGGGGAATTTTGTACTTTCCCCATCTAATCCACCACACATGTAAAGGGCTGGATATGGATGAAGTCTTAGTGTAAGTCTTGTTCCAGCATTTCAAAAATGCAGTCCTTTTTGCATGAGCACAAAAACTTCAAAAGTTATGTTTAAATACAATCAAGAGATCACATATGCGCATGGCAGATGGGGAATTTTGTACTTTCCCCATCTAATCCACCACACATTACAAGACACATTAGAAGAGTGGGATGAAGCCTCAACATGGAGTCATCATAGTGTAATCTTTAACCCACACTTGTAATAGTGGTTTCTTTATACTACAAATGATAAGCTGAAAAAACTCACCCATGTGCTTGGAACTTGCCCAAATATGTCATTCCCCCTTGTCATTTGCTTCACATGGAAGGTGCTGGATATGACGGTTTCAGGTCTGTAAGTACTCCAACCTCGTATGAAAAAAAAACTCATTTATCATTTGCACTAAAATAAAATGGATTGCTAAAGAGTTGGGTCCAAACTTTGGAGTGTGATTTTAAAAAAAGAAAAATAAAAATAAGCCTACAATATCTGCAAAACCGGTTATTGTAGCTATGAAAGATCTCAAGCTTCAAGAGAAGCTAAGATAGATGATTCTCTCTCTAGCATCTCAAATATAGTATACCAAACAATTTATTATGTCATCTCACGAAGATAGGTCAAGGAAAACACAGCGGGACTTGTATTTTCATAAATTCATAACTCCTAGGCGCAATCAATACTAGAATAAATTCACAACTTTATCAAAATTAATGCCCTATGTTGTGAGAAAGAAATGAAACATTTAATCTTTGCAAAAATCTTATACACTCTCTCATTTCTTTGCGATAAACTTATCTACTGAAATTACAATCATGAAGAGCAAGATTTGTGAGTAACCAAGGGTGGTCCTATATAAAAATCTTTTGAAATGCTTACTATTTAGAATTATAACATTTCATTGCAAGCTCCAATTCGGGGGAGGGCTTAAATGGCTGGGGGCTATATTCCAAAGCTGTTTCAAATCTTGCTTTTTCCTATTTGGATTTACGAAATTCATATTAATTTTAGTATGAATTTCGTTCACAGGCAGGTGATTGAATAATAAAGGAATTGTTCATTCTTACGTTCAAAAGGTATGAAATTTCCTGCCAAAATTGCTCCTGGACAAAGTCACCATCATTTGCCCGACATCGACTTTCATGCCGTTCGAAGAGCAGGTGCATTTGATCAATCTCTTTATTGATCACGTTGAGTCTTCGCAGCGTTTCTTCTTTATCAATCTTGATCGACATAGTAAGGGTGTTGAGTGTTGCGGGATTCGTACAAGGTTCTTAAAGAGGTTGAGGTGGATGTAGCAAATTTAGTAACCCTAGCGATACAAGCTATATCTATCTAGGGTTAGGGTTTGGTTTCCCAAATTTCATTCAAACGCTCAGTTGGTTATATCAAATTTCCCATCAAGGTTTAGCTGTGAAAAAAATTGAACGAACCTTATCTTGCAACGATTGCATGAGCTTGCTAGTGGTTTACATCGATCAAAGTGAGTAAAACATTGATTTCTTTAACTTTCAAAATGACCTTATAATCGTATACTGATATACCAATATAACTTTGAGTAAAGTTTTAAACTGAAGGATTGGGGCTGCTCAGGACATCTAGGACTTCGATTGATAAGATAGGCATCAACTTGGACATCTCTTTTTGATCAAGTTCTCCAAGGTTAGTTTACTTCCTGATGTTACTCAGACATGTTAATCAGATTCCGATTGACTTACTAATATGATGATTACTTTGACCGATTTTCTTACTCCAGAGTCATCGATTGAACAATCGAATATTCTAACTATCTATATTTCCCATCTGTCCCCCAGTTAGTTGCTGTTTGCTCCCAAGTTGTTGGACTCCGTGCTACGAACTCTGGGAGTCATTCGGCCTACTGTTCAGGGAAGGGGTTATAAATAGAGAATACGACTTACACAATTAGTGAATTAGGACCGAAGGAGCATTTACTCGGTTAGTGGAATAGGATCGAAGGAGGTAAGTCCTATATTAGACTACTGAAGTCTGCATCAAGCTGATTACTAATTTTAAATATGATTTCTAAATTAGTTATCAATTACTTATAAATCAGATTCTTATTGTATTTCATCAGTATGACTAGATCAAGAAGTAATCAACGTAAAAAGGATGCAGGTCATAAAGTCAAATGTTTCAATTCGAGGACTTCACCTAGCTATCATCATTCAAGAGAACTCTATCGTAAGGAGAAGATGATTGGGAAACCTTATTATCATCATCATGCAAAAAGGACTGCGTTGAAGGCACAGCTTACTAAGGATTTAGGTTTACCATTAAATACCAAATTTATTTTTCGTTATAGTGTAAAAGATCATCCTGAGCTAGCTGGAAGAGAAAGAATAAGTATCACTCATGGGACAGTGGTGGTTATTAATAAGCGTGATCTCTCCATAGTATTAGCTGTTCAGTGTATTCCTTTCAAAGATATGACACCAGAACTTCGAGCTCAATATGATCATTCTATATCAACAACTTTCCAACATGCAAGAGCACGAAACAAATGCAAGATTCATTGTTCTCTCCAAAAGTGTGAAGAATCAGATGGCGAACCACTGGATGGCTGGATGGGATGTGCTGGCTGGCGAGGAGGTTGTGATAAGGATAAATTGCTAGGTCAGTATCTTAAAAGGTCATATATTAAATGACAGCTTTTCTTATGCTAGCAATTCATCTCTTTAGGACCTTACTCTTTCAATGCATTTACATCTGCAAATCCGGCACGTATTCAAACCGATTGAGAAAGAATGATAGAGTTTCATCAAATACGTGATTTCTGGGCGGGAAGATTCTCCATACTATCCCTATTCGTATTTAAAACCAATCTAGCTCTAGCCTTTGAGGCTGCGGTACCTGGCTTTCATGATCTTTTATGGCAAGGTACACAAAATGGATTAGTTTTCGCTTCAAACTTGGTAGTTACATGTTTAGGATTTCATAATCATCCGCATACTGATAAAGATCATACTAGATATGGCTTTGGGATGTGGGGTTTGATTGTAATGAAGTCTGGTATGCCTTATGATAAGATGAAAGGTACCACAGTTGGCAAAAGAGATGGTGTTAAGCTGGGTGAGGTGAGAGGTGCTAAATTTCGGGTGGATGAATTTGGTGTTGAGATAGCTTTGGATGTATGTAATGGAGTATATGATGTATTATGGGATACCACGGTAAGTTTAAAGAGCAATTTGAATATGATCTCGTGATACTTTACTGACATAAGATCAATCTTTGGGTTTTTAGATTAATCATTACACTACATCATCAGTAGCTTACAACGGAAAAGGTGAGGTCATTCCTCACCGAAAAGGCGAGGTAACTTTATATGGATCATCTTGTCAGATATCCCAGTCATTAGTTAATCGTATTAAGCTCTTAGGTGATAAGAAGAAGGGTATAAGTGAGGTAGAGTGGAAGCAGTATTGTAAAGAGAGGGTAAAAACATATGAGGAAATGGCGAGCTACAAGGAGAAGAAGATAGTGGAGAAGAAGGAGCTAAAGATGAAAGAAAACGAGAAGAAAAAAGAAGCTAAAAAGGCAAAAAATTGACTACCCTATCTTCCTTTAAATACAATGCATCAACTTTATGATTGGTAACACTTTTTATGTTTTTATGTGAGATCCTCTTCATTTGTTAATTTGCAAAATATTCTCACATCTCAGATCTAAGAAGGATGATAGGAAAGAGGATTGAATGATAGTTCCATATGTGGAAAGTTTAATCCCACTTTTGTCACATGTGATTCCACAGTGTGTGACACGTGATCTCACACTGTGTGATGTGAGATCCCCCATGCGTAACGTGTAATCACACATGTGGAATCAGTGGTCCCACATGTGAGCCACGTAATCACACATGTGGAACATGTAATTCCACACAATCCCACATGTGGGACATGGAGTCCCACGTGCAAAAACATTTATTCCACATGTGGGATTTGTTATCCCACATAATCCCACATGTGGGAGATGGAGTCCCACGTGTGAAAACATTTATTCCACATGTGGGATTCCATGTCCCACATGTGGAATGATTGATAACCCATGTCACACCACATGTGTGAAGTGACGTCACACATGTGGAATCTGTGTAATGTGTAATCACACATTTGGAATCAGTGATCCCACATGTGAACATGTTTATAGCTTGAAACCAATCTAATAATTTGATATTGAGACATTAAGGGAATTGTGATTCCACATGTGTGATCAAGGTTTCCACATGTGGGAATTGTGATTTCACCTGTGGGAACTGTGATACAACATGTGGGACCCTCTTTCCCACATGTGGAAATTGTGATCACACTTCCCACATGTGTAATCATAATTTCCACATGTGAGAAGTGTGATCATGTCACCTTGGGTATTACTTAAGCAAAACTGTGGGATTTGTGATTCCATATGTGGTAATAGTGAATCGTAATGTGGGAAGTGTGATTGCACATGTGTGATTACGCTTCCCACATGTGTGAGCAGGTTTCCCACATGTGGGAATTGTGATATCACGTGTGGGAACTGTGATCCCACATGTGTGAGCAGGTCTCCCACATGTGGGAATTGTGATCACACGTGTGGGAACTGTGATCCCACATGTGTGAGCAGGTCTCCCACATGTGTGATCAAGGTTTCCACATGTGTGATCATAGTTCCCACATGTGTAATCATAATTCCCACATGTGCAAACCTTGATCACACATGTGGGAAGCGTAATCACACATGTGGGAAGCGTAATCCCACATGTGGGAAGCGTAATCACACATGTGGGAGCAGGCTTCCCACATGTGGGAAACCTGCTCACACATGTGGGAAATCTGCTTACACATGTGGGACCACGTTTATCCACTTTTGGATATTTCAATCAAACTCCAAAAAGAAATTAGATTAAATAGATATTAGATTAAAAAATTGAAAAATAAGAATCAAGAGCATTTTGATATATGATGAAAACAATTTTTACTAATTTTGAATTACAAGACTTCTTTTACCCAATCACAATTAGATCCTACAATTGAGTTGCATTGATTTCGCCATTCTTTGAAAACCTGGATGTTTTCGACATAATATGATTCCCACTCTTCGGCATCATCAGTTCTCAACCTCTTCCAGCAACCCCCGACCTCAGTGCAGTGCAGTGCACTTTCAGCACAAATTGCGCTGTGCTGTTCATCAGCCCAGTGAGCACTGCGCTGCGCTGCGAAATCGCGCAGTGGCAAAAAATCGGTGGTGGACCATGCGCTGAGCTTAGCGCAGTTTAGCGCAGCGCAGTGGTAAAAAACTGCGCTTTTTTTCGGTACAAAAGTTTTTCCTTAAATGGGCATGAATCACACCAAAGTGAGAGCACACCGAGCGGGAAAAGATAGAAACATATAAGGGAGAAGACAAAAAACATAATCTGAGAAAATAAGATAGGGAAAAAACAATTTATTGAAGAAAATAATCAAAGATCTACATGTTTGCACCTTTTTTCTTCTTTGCCAAACCTGCGACCAGCTGTTCCACAGCTGCCACCGCCTTTCCAAGATCACCTTGAGGCACAAATTTTTGTTTGAGCCATTGACAGATGCCAAAGGCTCTTTCAATGGACCTTGAAGTCAGGCCACCTCGTCGATTTGCACACACAATAGCTGCAGTTGAAAAAGTTCTTTCAACTGCGCATGATGATCCAACGCAAGCCAAGAAATCACGAGCCAACTTAGCCATTTTTGGAAATCGATGCTGATTGCGCTGCGAGGATAAAGAAGTCAGTCAAAAGTCGAGCTCAATAAAATAAAATTGTGCTTACTTTCCACCAGACTAATATATCAGTATCACCTTCACATGGATGCATCCCCGAGAAGTACTGATCAAGTTCCTCATCGCGGGTCAGAACTTTTTTAGACGAGGCGCTGAACATGTTGGTTTCATCGAATGGATCAAATGGTCGATCGGCTTGAGTCTCGGCCTCAGAAGTCGATTTTGAAGCTGAATTGACATTGAGTTGCTCATACTCAGAGAAGGTTTGGCGAAATAGTTCATCGGCGCGTCCAGAATACTCAGGATACTTTTTCTTGAAGAACTCTAGCCGAAGTCGGGGATTGAGAATTGACGCCATTACGAGTGGATCACAGTAAAGTGCCTCCGTCTGGTAGTCGCGGAGCTGTTTGACCATACCATCGATCATGTCAGATAAACCTCGATGTGGTGTGGTGTTTTTGGTATTGACGAGGACCGAAATTAATCCAGAGTACTGGAAAAGAACCGAGGCACCGGTGGGCCCATCGCCTTCCATTTTCTTTGTGGATCGCAGAAAAAACTTCAGATTGAAGGACATATTAGTAAAGTCAGAAAAGAATGGAAATATTAAAATTGAAGATACTTACCCCCAAAATATCATTCAACGCTTCAATGGCTTTCCATTCTTCAGGACTAATGGTAATCCCTTCGTAGAAACCTTCTGAATCTTCGTTGATCATGTGATTGATTACCTACACATGAAAGAACAGTTGAATTGTTAGAAACAGAATACGAATATATTTGCAAAAACCTTACTGATTTAGCTTTGCACAAGCGGGTTTGAGCATCAAACCAAATATTCCACCTTTGACCATGGGCAGCAATTAGCCCTCCACCGACAAATCCCAGCTGAGTCGCACAAGCTTTGAAGTGATTGAGTCGTGGAGCACTTGAAGTAATCAACTTATTTATTCTTCGAATCTTCAAATACAAATGATCAGTGACCCAATTCCAACTCATGCAAAGAACAGGATACATTACTTACCTTTGTTACAGCTCGAGGTTAGAGAGAAGCATCGGGCTTTTGTACCTTGTAGTCAGGTGCTTTCTCTTCATCCTCCGAGTCATCACTTGCCTCATTATCTTCCCCTGCTTCTAGGGTAGAATCTTGTTCCCGATCAGTATCACATTCTTCTACGTCTAGCTCACCATCCTCGTCAACTACTGTACCGTCGGTCATTACGATCTTTGGTGAAGGGATGTGATTGTCAGGTAAGAGTAACCTAAGGCGTTTTCCAGAGGGAATTGTTGGTTTAGTTCGGCCATTATCTCCAAGTCCGATCGTCTCGAGTCCGGCCTTCGCTGTCAATGCCAACTTGTGACAATAACATCGGATTTGATTGCGAGACGAGTTCCAAAATATCGGGTCGTCACAGTCCATGAACATCGATTCCAACTCCTTTGCCAAAACCGGGTTGCTCGATCCTGAGTCGGTTGTTTGAGCAAGCATGTGTCATCACAAAAATACATATATTAGCACATAGGAAAAAATAGAGATAAGAAAAAAAACAGAAAGAATCTGATGAAAGACAGAAAATGGATAATCATGAGAAAATACATATCTTTTTGTGAAGACCGTGTCGAATCAGGAACTTGCCAACTGGTCGAGCCAGCAAAGATCCATAATGGTTCCAAGCTATGAGTTTCAATGTCAGGTGGGTGACATGAAACTCCCAGTTTTCATCGATGTAAGAAACTGCTACACCGATAAAAGCACGCTTCCCTCCTTTTGTAGTCCATACATCGTGTATGACACAAATCTTGGAGTCAAGACCCTAAGTTAGAAGACGTTGGTACGTTATTAAAAGGTATATAAAGATGTTATATTGAAAATAGAAAAAATAAAATCATACCTTGAGAGTTTTAACCAGGTTTCCACGAAATTCCTCGAAATACTCCATAGCTCGCCGAGCGGACCACGATGCCAACCATAGTGTTGCGTTAGGGTTGCACAGTGCGAAGGCAGCTTGAAGGTATGGGTCTTCCATACGCAACCAAGGAATGCAATTTCTAAGCAGCCACAGCACGAGGATCATATTGAACAATCCAACCGAAAATTTAGGTAAGTTTAAGAAACTCTGGAAACTGGTTTTCTCGTGCTGATGCTTTTCAGCTTCTTGTGCAGCGACCTTCGCAGCTTGCCAAACCTTCCAAGGCAAGGGAAGATTAGCCCCAGCAGCAATTGCATCGGCACGTCCAGCACATTGTGCTCGATTGGCGTCACCATCGCGGTGGCCTGTTAGGTTCCAATTGCTCCTTTCGCCGATCCTGTAAGATTTGGGACAGAATAAACATTTTCGGTACATTGGCTTCTCCCCGGGTTTCTGTGGGTATGAAATGGTATCAGCATGATTTCGAAGCAAACATAAAAACGTGTAAGAAATAGAAAATACATATATTACCTGCTTATCTTCTCGCCAAAAAAGGTCGGACTCGAAGTACAGCTTTATATGATCATAAACTTCGGCAGGAGCATCCGATGAATCTGGTCCAGGCACCTCCTCGATTTCTGAATCTTGATCAGGGTTGACATTATTCAGAAGTTTGTAGTTCTGTGGTTAAGACAGATAAATCAAAGTAAACAATCAAGCATAACAATTAGAATGAATGAAGGGAAATGATGTACCCCTTTCTTGCTCTTTGTTGCAGGTTTCTTTTTCTTACTGGAGATTTCTTTGGCTTTTCGATTGCGTTTTCCATGAATAGGTGAGACAGTGCTCTCAAACGAGTTTTCGTGACTTTCACTTTCTTTCTCATTACCGCTTACTTCTTTTTCCGTCTCGTAGTTAGGATCATTTTCGTCGGCGTCGGCGTCCTCATCTTCGTTATCAATTATGACCGTCGTAGATTGAGACTTGGTAGTTGACTGTGACGACTTGGAGTGAGACTTGGCGGTTGAGTTAGACGACTTGGATTTGGACTTGCCGGTTAGTTGAGTGTTTTTGTTTGATTTGGCCATGATAAGCTGATGTTTGGACAAGATGTAAGATAACAAGAATGAACTATAGGGGACTGAGTTACTATGATCGGAAGAAGTGTGATTGTGAATGTGAAATGGGGATCTGATTCTGAAGATGGTTGATTTAAACAATACTTGAATCAAGAAATTTGATGGACAAGTGGAAAAATACGACGTTCTAAAAGAGGTGGAGAATGATCTATGGGTATCGGATAGGTCGGATGGATAATTGGAAGTTGTCCGATCGATAAAAAGTATGTCACTGTTCAGGGATGAGAGTGAAGGTGTGAAGCGAAGACCAGGTTGGTCATCCCACTGCCAGTTCCGTGCGCCATTGGGCTTCCATACTAGGAAGTCCATCGAGGAATCGGTCGAGAAGTGTCGATAGCGAGATGATCTAAGATCAATCGAGTCTAGATTGATACGCAAGGGGGAGGATTTATCATCTTGGCCTCTTCTTTTGGCGGTGGCTCAGCTAGTGGAGGCTCCGAACCGGCGCGGTTCCCGCAATTTGTGCTCAAACTGCGCACACTGTGCACAATGCGCTGGGCTGCACTGCGCGGTTGCGCAGTGGGAAAAAAACTCCTAGGTCCCTGGGGTGCGTGGTGCCGCAGTGACAATTGTGCAAAAGTGCGGTGCGCGAGCACCAGCGCAGGCGCAATCTTTCCGCAGTGAACTGCACTGCGAGTCGGGGGTTGCTTCCAGTCAGGATTGAAGTAAGGGATAGGTAAGGTGGGTTCAAAAGAAAGTTCGAGTGAGATACAATGACAACTATCAATGATACCTAGTATAATTGGTTTTGCATATAAACCAGGAGCCGATAGAAGGGGTGGGGTGGTTTGGCAGGCTGTTGCCACGTTGGAATAAAATATGACCGGTCTATTGTAAGTATTTGCAATCACACAGCTACCACCTGGTAGTGGATACCATAAGGATTGTGGTGCCCAATCATCCGGATGTTCTAGGATGGTGAGCATTTTTTTCACACTGATTCGACTTGAGCTAAGTTTGGGTAGATTTTTTTTATACCAATTATAATTTTTTGTAACTTCTTTCGCAAGCTCAGCTCGAACCTCCATTGCATCTTCTGCCGTTCTTCCAAGAGATACTGCGACTGCTGCAAAGGTACACAGTCCCTTTGCGGGGACATTCGTGGCGAGCTTTATGAAGGGATAAATGACGGTTGGGAGAGTTTTGACAAAATCCCATCGCTAATTGATTTGTTAGTTGATTGTATAGATAAATTGAAATTATAGAGAAATATGGCACACTTTGATGACTCCTGTTAAGACTTCTGCGTTCTCGTGGTTCGGGAATTTGATCTCATTGGGGGTGCTTGTTCCTGTATGTGGAGGAGTCGAATTGGAATGCTGCTTATTAGGCATTAGGGTCATGTTACAATTTACCTGCAGATGTACTTACACTTTTTGATGGACTTACGCTTTTTCGATTTTTCTTCGATTTCTTCTTAGGAGGTGCAATCTAAGTAGGATGATGAAGGTGATATGAATATCATAGAATTTGAATCAGTAGATGATAAAGAGTCAATTGGAGGGTAATGAATCACTTACACTATCTGTGAATGAATTGACTCGAGTTGATTTGCGGGTTGGTGGCCTTGAAATGACGTTCTCAGTACCTGTAGCTTCCTCCAAAGGCGCCTCACTAGTTGTTTTCGATGAATTGTTGGTCTGAGTATCACTAGTTTTCGCTTCCTTTTGTTTTTCAATTAATAAAGTTGTAGGAATATCATCGGAATCGTTATCATCGATGGTCACATTTTCTTCCTCTTCAATTTTTTGTTCTTCATTTGCTTGTTCTTCTTGATCTTTCGGTTGTTCATCTAATTTGGGCTCTTGTTCAGTTTCGACTGTTGATTTCAATTGATCTTTCGGTGGTTCATGTAATTTGGCCTCTTGTGCAGTTTCAACTGTTGATTTCAATTGCGAATGGGAAGGTCCAGCGGTGGTCGTGCTCGATTGCTATTGAAGAATGAAGAAAAAATTAGATTAATCCATTTGTAAGTTATTCCAATGAAAAAAACTTGAAAAAATGACGTACTTTATTGATCACTGGCCGTACCTTGTTGATCACTGGCTCAGTTATATTTTTAGCTAGTTGACAATCCCTTACAAAGACTGCAAGTAAACGTTGCTCGGTAGCATCGTCGAGTTCTTGCAAATTTGAGATCAAGGCTTGATATCGCTCAGGGATTGCAGA
This sequence comes from Melampsora larici-populina 98AG31, assembly GCF_000204055.1. Lineage (NCBI taxonomy): Eukaryota > Fungi > Basidiomycota > Pucciniomycetes > Pucciniales > Melampsoraceae > Melampsora > Melampsora laricis-populina. The sequence goes on from NW_006768863.1 coordinate 130,539, forward strand.
TAACGTAGATAATGGGGCATTCGATTCCTTTGGGGCTGGTACGCTCTTGCTGTTGGGTTTATCGGGCTTTGAGGCAGTTGAGTCAACACCCGAACCGCTACGCAACGCTATGGAATTTGGCCATTTTCCATAGTGGTGCGCAGCCTGTGCTATGAAGCCGAGCGCTCTGGCTGCGCTATTTAGTCAAAAAAAAAGTTCTTGCCATGTCGAAGCGGTCCTTGCCGCTATATGTGCGCTTTATAGCGCGCTATAGCGCTATATAATGAAACACACTTTCAGTGTATAGCTTCACTCCAAGTTGTAGTCATATTGGCACATCAAGATTAGATACAAAAAAGTATTAAGCTGACATACTGAACGGTTTATATTTGAATTGATAAATAATCGATTCAGATTAGGAACTTCAAGATGACACATCACTTCATCTTGATCATTCAGTTTTGATGATGATGATGGTTGTTGTTGAATCAATTGAAAATAAGAAGTCAGAAGTAGAACCTAAACTATTTTGAATATGAATTCTGAGAGTATGATTAGATTTGAAGTTATTTGAAGTATGACTACGAATTGAAGTAATGTGATTGGCTGTTGATGATTATCTTGTTGAAGTAAGATTGATTGAAATTGATAAGTTTTGATTGGTTTTCCGTTTAAGATTTGTTTTAAAATCGAAATCGGTTCAGTTTGAAGAGATCCACTGTGATCGGTTCTGATCGGTTCATACCTTTGTACCATTTCATTTTGCTCCGCTATATAGCGGAGTGACACCTCCTGGGCCGGGTTGCGCAGCGATTGCTCCGCTATGAGAAAACTCAGCCGTGGAGTGCGGTGCGCTGGCTGCGCTATGTGTTTTGGAGCCCATAGTGCACGCGAAAACCGCTGCGATATCGCTCCGCAACCGCTATATATGGCGATGCGGTTCGGGTATTGGTTGAGTTGATGCTATTTGAGGTATTAATCGTATTTGCATTAGAGTTTGATTGATTTTCTCCTCGTTTCCGTTTCTTAGGCTTCACCAAGGGCGCATCATGATCAATCTTGAGGTCGAGTATTGGTCCATGGTTGTGTTTGTTGTCCTCAATCTTGATGTACCAAGTATCGGTAACCGGATCTCGTTTCACCGTCATCGCAAAGGGGCATGTGGGAATTTCAAGCTTGTTTCCGAGTGCCTCAGCAGCTTTCTTAGCCCGGATCTGCTTGCGATTCGGTCCAAGAGCGCATTTCCAAGTGGAGAATAGGTTTTTGCGAACGTCTAGATTCGTGATTTCGTATTGGTTAGCGCGGGCATGAGCGGTGAGGTGGGCTTCAACATCGTCGACTGTCTTGAAGGTGCCCTCTCTAGGTGGAGGTGGTATGACGGTGTACGATTCCGGCTGCGAGGTGGTGATGGTGGCATCTTGCTGCTCGGTAGAGGTAGAGAGTCCTGCCTCCTTGGTAGAGCTGATAATCGTGGTTTGGTTGGGTTCAGTAGGTGGGTTGGCAGTGATTGCGCCCAAATGCTCGATGGTAGAGGTGGTAGCAGTCGTGGTGGTAGTGGAAGGATCGTTGATGGTCGAAGTGGATGACTCCATTGAAGATTCGATATCTTTCTTAGTGAGATTGAGTTTGTGTGAATGAAGGTGTGATAGATTCTGGATGTTGTGGGATCGATGGGAAAGTGATAGATTCTGGATGTTGTGGGACCGACGGGAAAATTTTTTCAAGTCTTTCATTGGCTTCCCAGGCAAAGATGTGGTTACTTAAGTACATACTTAAGTACATATATACTTACGACTGATGTAATTCACACGTACAAAATTCAAAGGAGTCCCACATGTGTAATTAGATCTACATATGTGGGATTTGAGGGTTCCCACATGTGGAATTGAACTTAGGCCTGTGGGATTGTGGATATGATTTCCTTCATGTGGGACTTGGATTCCCACATGTGGGATCTCTGTCACACATTGGCAATTCACAATGCAACGTGGAATGCCCTATTCCTGCGTCCCACTTGTGGGATCATGTGTTCCACAGGTGGGATCTTATGTTCCACATGCGGGATCTGGCGTCCCACATGGGGGACCATATGTTTCACATGAGTGATAGAAATTCAAATTTGAATTGCTTATGTGGGGACGCCAATCCCACATGTGAGAGTCTGTGGGACTGTATGTCCCACAAGTGTGATCTCACATTCCACATGTGGGACTCCGTTCCCACATGATAATGCCAAGTCACACATGGATGGACTTACAAGTCCCACATGAGAGATCCAATTTCCCACATATGTGATCTCACGTCCCACAGGAGAGATCTTATGTTCCACATGTGGGACTCTGTTCCCACATGATAATTCCAAGTCACACATGCATGCACTTACCAGTCCCACATGAGATATCCAATTTCTCAAATATGTAGCCTCAAGTCCCACATGTGGAATCTTATGTCCCACATGATAATTCCAAGTCACACATGGATGGGCTTACAAGTGGCACATGTGGAACTGTATGTATGTCCCACATGAGATATCGAATTTTCCACATGTGGGATATCACGTCCCACATGTGGGATCTTATGTTCCCAATGTGGGACTCTGTTCCCACATGATGATCCCAAGTCCCACATGTGGGACTGTATGTCCCACATGAGATATGTGATTTCCCTCATATGTGATCTCACGTCCCACATGTGGAATCTCATGTCCCACATTTGGGACTCTATTCCCACATGATAATTCCAAGTTACGCATGGATGGACTTGCAAGTCTTTGATGGGTTATAAGACATTTCTATGTCCTTCATTCAGCTAAATCAGTGTTTTCTTCTTTGTAAATATGGTGTAGAAAGGTGTTAGAGCGGTGTTTTGGTGTTTCTCAGGGTGTTAAAGTTGAAAATTTTCTGCAGCCGCCGACGCGGCAGGCGCGTTGGCGTGTCGGCAGGGGGCTCTTCGGCTTATCGCCGATGGAAATGACACATTTTCCTTCGGTTATTATCCGAAGTGTTGGGTAGCCACAGGTGATGCATTTAGTTGTCAAATGTTCTAACTCCACGCTCGCCTCGGTTTTGTCTTGAAGTTGACCAGATCCCAGTTTCAGCAACCATTCCGCAAATTCAATGTTGCGCTTTCTTGAATTGATTTTGCGGTTTTCGGTTCCCAAAAGTCGGACGTTAATTGTTAATGCGTACTGCTTCACCGATGGCCACAAAAACAATCTACGAATAGAGGCAGTAGCTTGCTGTGGTATGCTTGCGCGTGGAATAACGGGCAACGTCTGGCGGAAATCGCCGGCGAAGAGCACAATGATACCTCCAAATGGTTCGTCAACTTTTCGTAATTCACAGAGGGACCGATCAACACAATGAACGTCGGCTTTATTTTGCATCAAAATTTCATCCCATACAATGACTTGACACTCCGTCAAATGCCGTGACACTGCGTCACGGCCGCTGAAATTGCAGGTTGAGCTGTCGTCGGGATTCAATGGTATCTTGAAGCCGGAGTGAGCTGTTATTCCTTTATACAGCAACAGTGCAGCGATTCCTGAAGATGCGACGGAGAGGAATGGTATCCGCATCGCATTGCAATAATGTAATATGGTGTTGATAGTAAAAGTCTTACCGGTACCACCGGGCCCATCGAGAAAGAAGAGTGACCCTTTTTTTGCGGCAATCGCCTGTCGAAAATCTTCAAAGAGGGTAATTTGCTCGTTGTTCATCATACCCAATTTGTCCATCACGTAATCAGTGCTGGCGTCCATGGAAAAATCATCTTCGTTCTCGTAGCCCAATAGTGCTCCGTGTTCGTTCAAGACACTCAAATTGGGTTGCGGTAGTGACAATGATTTCAAGTCGAGACCCACTTCTGAAAGAGCATCTTGCAATCGCCAAAGACCAAGGGATTCTATCATTTCAGCTGTCGGCGTTATTTGAGGTTGGAGTTGACGCATCGCAGAGGCGCAATCGTCGGACAATGACACTGAAAATAGGTCCCAAAGTCTCCGCGGGTCGCTCGCCTTGCCGTACTTGACAATAATTGCGAAGAGACTCCGTAATTGATAAGCTGGCTGTGTATGTGAACACTCCTCCAACGTTGCAATGAAATGATCATCATTGAGCAGTAATCCCAGGGCCGAAGCCGCACCGTTGAAATTCTCGTACGTAATTTCGTCCACGGTCCGAAGGTGTTCAAACGACTGTGGACCTCTGACGTTGAATAGTAACAATCTGAGATAATACCGATCGCCTTGGGATAAGCTTGCAAAATAAACTCTTGGAATAGTCTTTGATCTGTTAACGCGCAATTTCCATTCATTGATATCTTCATCCCAACTGAAATAATAAACCATTTCAGGATATGTCAAACTTCTGACGCCGATTTTAGGCTTGACCAATTGGTAGTCTTGCGCACATAGCATGAAAAACTGCGTCAATGGCGTCCGCGCAGCTCTTCCAGAGTCAATCTGATTTTGAAGGGAACGAATTGTTCGGAAATAGACCACATTATCCCGCGGCATGTGTAATGGAAGACGTTGAACCGCTGGAAATCGCGCAGACATGGCGAACATAAATAAGCGCCAGCAAGCTGTAAAAGAAAGAAGTAAGTATTGTGTTACTTCGATGTAAAAATTTGACATACCTTCAGTACCAGTAAGGCTCCGACTGTTGATATACAAATCCAGCTCATTAGCGGCGGACATGGATAATGCAGCTCTATCATGGCCCTTGGTAATATACTTATAAAGATATTTCAACGCTTGAATGCTACATGCGACCTCAACATTAAGGTGACAGTTGTATTTCAAGAGGAGGAATGCATTGTATGGCACCACATCACGGTTTGTATATGTGTATCCACCGCGAGTGAAGGATCGGCCATTATTACGTCGCCTTTAAACTGGGTAAGAGTCGTCGGTTAACATTGTGTTTTCTGCGAATTCCTTTGGATAGCCAAATCGACAATTGCCATTCTTCCAACACGCGCTGCCGTCTTTACAGGGACCGTGGAGCATGAATTTGGTGACTGCTTCGAACAATATTGATTCATCGTCGGGGTCTGGTAGTTCGGCACGTACCACTAAATCGACAGCATGTGGTGTGCGGGGTGCTGATCCCTGAGCGAGGATGGGTATGAAATGAGCGTGAGGTCTGCCCCGTCCTTGAAATTCGATTGTCGAGACATGAGATCTTCCAGCACCTAACCTCCCCTTCTTATTGACGTCGTGCATCATTTCCTCCCATTTGAGATTGAAAAACCTTGAAACTGCGTCCGGCCGGTTCATCGCTGTCTGACCATGCTGCAACACATCTTGAACTTCAGGCCAATGATCATTCGCCGTCATCGTGATAAAAAAGCTTGGTGCACCATAGTGCCGAACCAGTGCCATAGCGTCGTAATAAAGTTGTGTCATTGCTCGTGGCGAACCAATGTGAGAAGATGGCAGTATCACACGGCGGCCAAAGGTAAAGTCATTACGACCCAGTGACTCAACGGCCCCCGAATAGAGATCGGCGCGAATGTCGTCTTGATGAGTTCTGAAATACATAATACGCTGATTTTCGACACACGCATAGAGGTCTGTTGCCAGTTCTTGCAGTAGCATATGAGACGATAAAATGGTAGAAAATTCTTTCGGTCGCTGAAACAGCAAGAAAGCAAACCATTGCAGTGTCAAAACCTTCCTGCCCAGACCTATAGACAACGTCAGTATACTGTGATTGTATTGAAATACCTGATTCTCACCATCTGCGGTTGGAACTCGATAGTTCTCGTCATAGCCGGCTTGTCCCCATGGAAATAATACGGGATACCGCAATGGAAGGTACCCGGTGTGTCTTTCTGAAATGCGCTTAAAGCCACCGTCTACGCTGTGAAGTATTAGATCACGGTCATTCTCACCGATCTCACCGCCTCCACCGACAACCATAGCGACCTCTGTCACAGAAGGTCGCACATAAGTCCTGATGTCATGACTGAACAATCCTTGTGGCGGTGGCGGAATTGATTTAATGCGAAATGAGATTGTGTCGTGCTGCAGTGCTACCTGATAAGCCATCTTGAATTGAATAGCATAGGGATTACTTTTGTAGAAAAAGTCTAGAAATTGTTTAATAATGGATGGGTCGATGTCTGATTTGGACATAAACACGCGGTGATCGGCTTCGTCGCTGACATCTTGTCCCATCAGATAGATTTGCGCAAACGCGGGTGCCTCATTGTCGCGCGGCAGGATACTTCCCATGTTATGGACTAATTGACCGAATATCTTGAAGCAACAAATACCGTAAGGGCCGTCAACACTGCGATCAATTTTGCAACCGAGGGAAGTGAAACTTAGAGCGTTATTGTAATTTCGAATGTTGTCGCGAAATTTCCGGGCCCCTATACTCAAAAATAAATCAATACAAACCCTATATTCGCTGATGAGACGGCGACTCACGATCGGTGTCATCTGTCATCAAGCCAATGAGAAAGGGCGGCGCCGTTGGAAAAGTAAAATAGTGATGTGGGAGGATCACTTTGCCATTCCTACAACACATCGTGTAAGATGTTGGTGTCCCTAGCGCCGATTTCGTAGGTCGCTCCTTCGTCCAATGGAGTGCACGACATTCGACACAGACATTGGTACATGAACCAAGATTGTGTGGTATTTCGGCGCCAAATCGGTGCAATAAAAAAGTTTCGTGGTCCTCGGCTGGATGGGTTGCGGCGCGTTGCTTTGGTGCCATCGTTGTTGTGAAGAAATGAGGATGTGTTGGTGAGAATTCGTTTGAGTTACAATAGTTTTTGACGTGATACACAAATAATCTCGATGTCTTGTTCTGCAATATAGCTATATAACGGAGCTGTACGGGCGTAGTAAGTGGTGTGGAGCTATGATCGAACGGCGGAAAGCAGTACGATGTTCAATTATAGCTAGTAATGATTGAAACATCAATATTAGTAACTGGAAAACCTCAGAATTAGACAAATGAACACTGACAGTGCCGAAATAAAGGATGGCTACAATTTTTTCGGTGAGTTTAAGCGGAGACTCTAGATTGATGGTTGTGGTGTTAGCGACGTCGTAAATGCAGGGAAAGTCTGTGATCGGAGGCTGAGAGTTTGGGATAGTAATCGAAAAAGGTTTCAAAAATGATTGAGATGGTACTGAAAGCAAACGGCAGCTCGGGTGTGATCTTATAACGTGCGACATAGATGGCGGCACCGTCGACAGAATCGAGGGCTGGACGCATTGCGGTCAATTTCAAAAGTGACCGAAACTGTTACGCCGGGATGATCTAACAAGCATAGGTTAAGGCCCAGCTCAGTCAGTCAGCGAATCTAATATGAAAAGCGCAGCGTGAATCAGGATTTGTAAACGGCCGAGAGACTGAGATTAATAGCTGTAGAGGTTCGATTTAAACATAGTAGTGATAAGATGGCTGCAACTATTGACTATTTGTAGAGTTGATGGCTTAGTAGTAATTTTGACAACGACGCAATTGCTACGTTGCTGCCGAGGCGATAGCAGAACGACAATGGTGTTATGCTTTTAGCAGTTATTCACGCCGTAGTCCGCACTTATTATGCAGCGCTCTATTCGAGTCCTAATAAAAAGGCCAATATCTCGTCTCAAAATCATTTTTTTGTCTTAACTCTCTACCTCAGACATCACTTTATCACCGAGCATGACGATGCAAAGCTACATTGCTACCAGCTCCAATACACGCATAACCCCCACTTTGAGACCCGCGATATCGTCAGAATCGACTGTAAGCCTTTCTCTGATCTGTGTTGCGACGTAGTACTGACAACGACGCGCAGACACTCGATGCTCAACCCATTACGTCGAATCCTCACTTCATTCTGTCTACGCTTACTATCTCTGGCCGATGTCCACTGCCAGTAAGTTTAGTTTTCTCTGCCAATGGTTACATCACGCGCTAACCGACTTGATAGCTTTCTGCCCACGAACTCTTGGCGACTTTCAACCATGATGTTGTTCCGCAACCGGGCAATGACGATCAAGACACCGTTGTACAACGATGTCGCTCTATGATAATAGCAAACCCCGGACTCCAAATTATGTTGTATGTCCAATACATAACTCTCTGTGTTGAGTATCAGAATCGGGGGCCACCTTGAACGATGACAGTCATCGAACGCACCGTAGCTCACGTGGTTATGTAGTTATGTCTCTTTTATTCTGCCTGTATCACTTGAAGCTTTGTGAAAAGATGGTTATGTTCGACGCTGGAACTTATTCTAAAAAAGATTCTCTGAGTAGTGATTCAGACTTTCCAAAAAAATTTTGTTGGTCTAATCAAGGAATATATGGAGCAACGCAGAAGAATTTTTCTCGCTCGTGAGATGCATTCACTCTCGCGATTCATCCGCCTCCTTATATGCGTGCGACACAGACTCCCTCCCCATACAAAGGCTCACTGACAGACAAATTCACAGTATTGTGTATTTAGAGGTGTAAGACTACTACCCGCGCGCCATGGCTGAAAAATTGAATTTAGAGAACCTATTGACCACATAAATGCTACCAAATGTCACGAATGGCACTATAGATCAAAAGATCGTTTGAAATGACCATCTGCAAGAAACGCTTCGGAGACACCGATCGGAGGTCTTTATGTGGGCAGTCGAATTACCGGGCGTTGTTTCAAGAGAGCGACTGAAGCTAATTGCAAAGAATATGGCAGACAGTATGAACAATGGCCAAGGCGGGTAATATACAAAGTGGCAGAGGAGTGGAAACAATGAGAAATGATTGACGAGCAGAGAAAAGTGTGACGTAAGAGGAAATGCAGGCAAATGACTGAAATGGATAGCGGGATCGAGAGAGAAACAATCTGCGGAATGACGTTAACCAATAACAGTCACTCAGGAGCGTCGGACTCGTTTGCCCTTGGTCTTGGTAACTTCCGCGAGTGGGGAAGCAACATCACTTTCCTCATCATCGGTGTCATCACGTTCCGCCCCTCCGAACAAAGAGTGAAACAACGGATCGGCTGAGTCGGTAACGGCGCTGGGAGTCGACGATGCTTCAATTGGGCGGCATGAGGTACTCGCAACACTGGAAGGGACAGTGCGGTTGCTGAAAGAGATTGAATCAGTGCTAGGTCTCGAAAATAGATGCTCTAACTCACAGTGACAATGGAATTCGACCACCGCTTGGTCCTCCGCTGGACCTGGAAGACGGCGTAGCTGCCAATGTAATTTCTCCATGGCATATACTAATGGCGTGAACCTATTCATAAAGCGTAAGCATTTACAATCGGTAAACAATATTAAAGTATGTCAAGTACCTCATTTTCCCACATAAAAAGATTGGAATCATAGTCCTTGATTTGACTGGTCAAGAGGACTTCACGCCCCAATTGGCAGAGATTCTGCGCCTTTTCCATATTACGCACCGGTGGAATGTAATGCTGCGTGTGCCAGCTAACATTGGTCTTTGTCTACAAAACACAGCGTGTTAGACTGATAAAAATGAAATCATTCTGAAAAACTAACAATTGGATCGTAATCAGTGGACTTGAGCGTGACGACAACAGTTGATTTGCCTTTAAAGGCGGGGTCAGTGATCAAGTCACGGCCAAAAACGATGCCTAATGCGCTCTTAGTGATCTTATCAATAAGTTCGCCGACGAAAAATTCACCAAATTTGTCAACAGATCCGAGGTTAATGTGATTGACGTTCTCGAAGTGAAGTTGATCGTCAGTACTGTTGTTTGTACCGATGAGCTTGCAGTTCATAGTGTAGACGTTCTTGGGGGCTAAGGTCTCGGCCTGGGAACCATAGGAGGTGATCTGGATTGGATTCTCGAAGGGAGCGCCGCCATTCATACCGGATGTGGCGATGGACGCGTGGTGAGAAATAAAACCCTTGGCACCATTCATTTTGGCGAGTGCCTGTCACAAAAACACGATTAGGCAGATCAGGGCAATGTAGATACATAAATACTAACTTGATTGCCTACTTCGCCCGTAAAACCGACTCTAATGGGATGAGATGGTATATGGTTGTCGTTTTTCTTTGAGTTAGTAGACATTGTCAATCAATGATAATGCTTAGCGTAGGAATGCGACTTTAACTGAGAATGCGTTGGTGATATTGATATTGACGACAGATACTGGAGGTGATGTCACATCTATCGCGCAGCGCACAACGTTCTTATACTGACAAACTTGTAGTGATTGTAGGCTCCGCGGCGGTAAACATTGAAATCACAAGTTTGTAGATTAAGTGCGGTGAAAGTACTGATCAGGCACAACTATACGCGTGGCAAAACCAGTCCGGTACAGACCTGGCAGCGATGTCGGTTAATAGGGCAACGGATTGACCATACTCTATGGTGCGTGATGCCATGCACATACAGTGTCTCATCGAACAGTGGCCTAGGAAGTGAAAGCGAACTGGTTCAACCATCGTCTGGGCCTTCGCGACGTTCATGCAGTACTGCTGGCAATGAGTAGAAGTAAGAGAGGATCGTATGGGGATTGATCATGTTGCTTGAAAAAGTGGGGAGAGATTTGCGACCTGATCGGGCAGTGAATAACAGACGTGTTGGACCAGGGAAGATAGGCATATATGGTGACCATTGAAATTCCTGGCGTAAACTTTGTTGGAAGAGAGCTCAGCAGAGAAAAATGACCAGTGGTTGAAACGGTACCTGATTAGCGGTGTAACTTGAAACGTAGGTGCGGCGACGTGCAAAAACGACATCAACGGTAAAAGAGAGGCAGCGGGTTCCTTGCAGAAGAGGCCATTGAGTAGCTGTAATATACAGACAATTATAACTTGTTAGCACTTGCATTCAGCGTAGCACATTGCGTATTGCTCAGCCTCGTTTATAATCGATTCAAACATGCCCGGCAGTGATAACCAACTTGGGCCGCTAAACTTACATGGTGTTTTCAGATTGGACAATCTCGTAAGTAAAGGAAGTGTGTAAGGTTGGAATGTTTGCTGAGAAACTGATCTTAGATTTCAGGACGTAACAATGCGGCGAACCCACTTCGATTTTATAGCGCAACAATTCTAGTCACAAACGACGGATTCTTACCGAAAACTATACTTATCGCTGATGATATGTTTACCACAGCACTTTCGACAGGCGTATTGTACGAAGTCAGCGGATCTGTTGTGAACCGTTTCCATCAATATCCCCCAATTATATTTCCGGACTATCAAACGTTACCGCCAAGAATGGTGTTGTACCCTTGTGTTGCGGACGTGTCGGATGATATCAATGTGGCAGGTGTTGGCAAAGTTATCAAAGCGACACTTCGGGAGTTTTGGAAGGACACAGCCCTGGTCGTGGCTCATGAGGATTGGGATGCATCGGTCAGCAAGAAGTTTTTCATTGCAAGGGCATTGCTGACGTACCCTGTTTGTAGGATCTGACCTGGGTCAAATTTGTCTGCGAGTACATTTGCCACCACGCGTCGCTAGAAGGGGTCCAGGATGTCGAGAACCTTCTCGGTAAGAAAGTCCGCATCTGCGGTTGCATCAGGGGCTTTTGCGAGGTCAGAGATTCTTGGATCATTACGGTACGTAAATACCAATTTAACATGGGGGATAAATTATTGAAGTGGTGACTATGTAGGCTTCGTCGGTGACGCTATTATTATGACCGGGAAATGAGAATTGGTATTTCAATTTGTCAGTGATAACAACGAAATGTGTATGAAGGCGAGATCCATTGATTGTTGTCGCGGTTGTGAATCATAGAATCATTTAACGCTATCAATTTATACATACGCATACAATGCAATGAGTTTTGAAAATTGTATTCCTTTTTATGAGAAGGTTCGCGCACGTTGTCAATTCACACTGATATGCAAAGTGTTCACGGGTACGGAGATTCCCTACGTTCGTATCTGTCGGCGGAAAACAATAAATTTACGGAAGGTCGCGAGGACCAATCCGTTCTGAGCAGAGTGTTCTGTTGTCAGCGACGTTAACAACAACTTCAGGCCCATGAGATAAAGTCGAGAAGAGATGCAATGTCTCACTTGAAACGCCAAATAAACAGCTGGTGTTCCATGTGCATATGATAGGATCATCGTACAGCTACAGCGAGTCATTACCGAGGCATTGGTAAATGCTATATTATAACATAACCCTGTAAAGGTAAAGTCCTAAATCAACAATGACTACCAATACCTCGTTCGCAATGAAATGGACAGGGATTGTGACTCTGCACAATGAAGTAAGTGAGGTTATGACTTTGAAGTGGGACGTGATGACTGACATCATATGCAGACATTTACGCTAGGTGGGCAAGGCGACTGGCACCGGTGTTTCAAAATCGAACCGGAAAATGACCTTGCGCGGCGATTTGGATCTAGATTCAAGATCACCGTTGAAAGAGAATCAATACTTGAAGATGGCGATGTCGTTGAATTGTGCGGTGACGTAGCTGCGCCTAACAATAGCGGCGATACATTGGTGATTACATCCAGTGTGTCGATCAAACGGCAACCAGATTGGATTGCGATGTCCGGTTTACGTGTCAATGTTGTAGAAGTTGCTAGTCGCGGACTTGTAACAGATCGCATAGTGACGGACGGAAATTGGACCTGTCTCATAGTAGAACACAACGTTTGGATAGGTTTGGTAGGCGACTTTGCATTCTTTGTAATTTCAAGAGCTGACAATTGGATAGTGGGGAAGACATTTAACTTACAGCGCAGTGTATGTGGATATTGGCGATGGGGTATTGCCTTTGGTACCTAATGCATGCGCAGGAGTGGTAGTAATATTGCAAGGGGATGTGTTGGAGTTTTCCGAGCGTGGTAATATGTGGGCAATACATGTAAGTCAAAAGTTATATTGCTATAGAGTATATTAATCATTGAGACATGCACAGTTGAAGGGAATCTTGGTAGAAAGTCAACATGAGCCAATCTGAAAGCGCCGGACAACGTAAGCGGATTTCGCAATGTGTTTTGATAACAACTATGTACAGAGGTCTGAGATCGAGGCAAAGAAAAGGGCTTCAAGGTGTTATTCATTGTAAAATGCAATTGGTGGTAACCCTCGTTTGCGTCTGCTTCGCCTTATCTTCGGAATTATGTGTACCATTTGGATTTCTGCAACCTGTGGGGATATAAGTAGTTGTAATATAGAAAGTGGAGCGTTGGCAATGTACTGACCTCAATGTGCCAATTATCATTCGCCGGATGGCGGTCAATGACATTGCCCCGGAGACTGATAACATTGCCAACGTTGAGCGCTTCAATGCTAAGGCCCACAGTGATATGCGGTGCGAGATAATAGGTAACATGTTAATCGTTGAACTGGAAACAAATGCATGATTGGTTAGTGACTGAGATGTGTGAGAGTTATGAATTCACGCACCGAGGTAGTAGTATTGCGGTGCAGTACTTTGATGTATTCACCAGCAGGTCGGTTCATGGTGAGATTGTGGTAGGACCACTCTACAATCAATCCAACACCCTGCGTGGTTACTTTATTGATCAGGCTTTTGAGTCGGATTTCGCCCTCGTCAATGCAAATGGTGTTGGCGGAATCCTCAAATATCGTCGGCATGGTAAAAGTGCCGCCAGCGGCAACTTCACCATCAATGCGATAAGCATGATTGTGCTGGAGGGTGGTTTCATTGCGCTTAGCGGCGATCAGGACTTTAACACCTTCAAGCGCACCGGCGTCAACAATGATATCGGTTTCGAACATTTGATATCTATTGCAAGCATTGGAGGTGGCTAATTGAGTCTAAAAATCGGCAGCGTCAGTTTTTGGTAGAGGACTTTCAAATGTAGATTAGAAGACTGACTTCATTTTTGGTCCAGAATATACTACTAAAGCGCAGTGGGAATCGGGATTCACAGCAATTCTCCATTGAGTAACGAATTCAATTATGGTATAGCGTTTAAAGATGAAAGAATGAGTCGTGGATGTCGGTAATGTCTGTGAACAATGAATCGACAAAGGTCGTATTTGAAGGTGTCAATCAGTGTAAATATGGAAATAAATCATAGAAGCCGCCAGGCGGATTGGTCAGTGGACTCGAGACTGGTCCAGGTTAGGCGTAACTTGTAACGAACATGGGCGACGGTAGTGGCAGTGAATTAGCAAGCAAGTGAACAAAGGCTCATATAGAGATGCCGTGGCGTGCCCGGATTGGATAGGCGCTGAAGGCTGGCTGTGATGACTGGTCGAGGGATTGCAGTTGACACTGATATTATCTTCATGGAATGCTGAGCTGAGTCGTAAAATAAAGTGTATAGCGGGATAGATGTCCCGAAGCAAAATTGAGTAATGACAATGGCGACGATGTCGGTACATGGACCACTGGAGAATGAGAGATGATGAAGTTTTTGATGTTAATGCGGCTGTAATGAGAATCAGTGTTAGCCGCGCAGAGGTCCAGGTTGGGGTAAGCCAAGTGTCGTAAATGTTGGAAACGACAGCGTGGGAGAGGTGTGAGATGTGTGGAGGGTGACTTTGTGAGACGGCCAGGGTTGTTGTACTATTAGGGTTGTCTGGAAAGAGGCCGTGGCAGTGAGGTTGATTGTTGGGTTGTGGCGATCGCGGTGATAGGGAGATGAATTCGACAAAATGCAGTGAAGGGCGGTCCACGGAAAAATATTGAACCGAGGTAGGGTGAGATATCGGAATATGTAGAGTTGGTAATTGATAATCAGGCAAATTGCATCGAATCAACATCAGATGACGAATCGAACCCTGATTGCTCGTGCGATAGGGCCTGGGCTAGAATCGGTGTAGAAGCAGAGTGACGGGGTACAGAGCTTTGCAAGGATTGGTAGTTGTGTGTGCGGGGAAGCGCGTCCCTGACTTCGACCGAGATATATCAACATTTGAGTCATGTAGACCAGTGTGGGGAACTTGCGCGTAATGATATAAGATTGATGGTATGACGACGATCCTAACAACTGGCAAGGAAGTGAAGTCCAAGCATCAGTTGAGACCTGCAGGATATCGGCGGAGGCCGAAAGGGTGAAGGGCGTAATGATATTGACAGAGCCTCATATCCCGGTTTACACTTTTACGGTGGTATGTACTGGTTTTATGAAAGGAGATATGTTGATAAGAGTGCTATTGGCGATTGCGAGTAGAAGTGACCTGACACTACACCAAATGTAATCTTTACTGGGCGGTAAAGAAAACTACTGACATAGAAAAGTCCTGAGGCAACAGGAAGAGAGCTAAAAATCTGAAAAAATATGCACCTTGTTCCTAGATGTTGGGGCGTCATGATGAGTATTTTTTTGTATTTTACACACAGATATTGGTTAATGTACTAACAATCAAGGCTGAGAATCATCAAAAACCCACCTGTAACAATACCTGAAATTTGGCTCTTGATTTTGAAGACAGGATTTTGGAATCTTCAAACATCAATAACTTTTGCAGTTCGGAATCAAATCACTCGATTTGAAGTGCATTCAAAAGGTGAGCCTTTCCTCTACAGTTTTCATTAAGACATCACATCTGTAGCTGGTCTAAAAAAGGTCCTACAGAGCTATTCATGCAGAACTGTTTGAACATATGTAGAGTGTTTAAATGACTAGATAGAACCTTCCTAACAATATGAAGTGTGAAGGAGAATAGTTCAGCTTTTGAATGAACCAACAATCGAGTTATCTGGAGCAGAATTGCAAAAGTTATTGAAGTTTTTAGACCACAAAATATTGTCTTCATACTCATGACCCAAATTTCAGGTATTGTTACATGTGAGTTTTTGATGATTTTCAGTGTTTATTGTTAGTACATAAACCAATATCTGCGTGTAAAATACAAAAAAATACTCATCATGACGCCCCAACATCTAGGAACAAGGCGCATATTTTTTCAGATTTTTAGCTCTCTTCCTGTTGCCTCAGGACTTTTCTATGTCAGTAGTTTTCTTTACCGCCCAGTAAAGATTACATTTGGTGTAGTGTGAGCAAGGTGGTGCTTTACAACCTGTATTTGATAATGATATTTGGCATCGATAGATTGGGTTTCGGGAAAAACGTACATTGGTGCACGGGATAGATAGAAATGCCAAACAGAGTTGATATCGCTGAGCAACGTGAGGGGCAGAAAGCATGATAAGTGATAATAGGATATTGGTGTCGGCATGTAAATTTGGTATGTGGTCATCAAAGGGAAGTTTTGCTGCGGGGGCCCATTAACGTGAGTGGAGTTCATCGATATGTGGTAGTAGCATGAGGTATAAATTTGTGTCGAACGACCACTGATGTGAGGTTGGAGCAGTGTCTTACGTTCATTGAAATTGAAGTTCAGATTTGTATTGTTTAGCTAGACGATGACTTCGCACTCTAACACTGTCTTTTTCTTGCCCAGCATGGGACAGAAGATTATTCCAAAAAAGAATTATCAAAAGCTCAATCTAATTCGCAGAAAAGATCTAATCACGCCAGATATGTCTGCTCGCCGGAAATCAGAATTATGTTATCTCGATATGCCTGCTAGTGCTATGGCAGAAGTCAAGGCCGGTGAATATCAATGTTACACTTGTTCACTTTTCGGTCATGTGTACGAAGATTGCCCAGACAAAGGAATGAAGAAACGCGAAGGCTTTGGGGATTGGAGATTAGTCGACAACGGCATCGTTTACAGCGTCCTAGCTCTATGGCCGCATCTCGCAGTTAAAAGTCAACCATAGTGGCATTCAAGATATCGACATGGGGCAAGCTTTGTGAGTAATGCTTAGACCTTATTATTATTTGAGCTCGACATTGACATCTAATGGGAGGTGAAGGGTTGCAGCGGGGGTGGGAGTGGCGCGTGAAGGTGCCATTGAAATTGATACTGTGTCAAGGTGAGTATATATAACATTTCAACTGTGACGGTTTGACAATTAAGGATAACATGATTTGTGATTTAGCAGTGGAAAGAGAGATTGTGTTGATCTTCGGATTGAGCATTCGGGGAAGAGGGTAGCGAGCGGAGCATTACTGTAAGTGGAGTTTGATCATGCGAAGCAACTTTGATGCATATAACTGATTATAATATATTGAATTTGGGGACTTGTTGTAGGACGCGGGGGGGGACAAACGGATACGTCGGCGGGAAGAACGGTCGAGTTCGTGCACCAGACTAAATCAGTCATTTAGCCAGGTGAGCTATGATTAGCATAAGGCAATGTATTAGGAACTGACGGTATTACACTGGTGGATGCAGTGTCCAAGGTTCCGACGCGAAAAGCAAGGTACCAGCTTCGT
The DNA here is from genome assembly GCF_000204055.1 of Melampsora larici-populina 98AG31. Lineage (NCBI taxonomy): Eukaryota > Fungi > Basidiomycota > Pucciniomycetes > Pucciniales > Melampsoraceae > Melampsora > Melampsora laricis-populina. Next base: position 147,732 of record NW_006768863.1, read on the forward strand.
GTTATGACGATGCGGTATTTGTCGATAATGACTTTGCAATCTGTGTTTATGGAACCGAAAGAGATTCATCATGTACAATAATCTTAGAGGAGTATACACAATGTTGAGATAGCTGAAATGTCGATTTGTTTCGAATGTGTATTGTCAGTGAGATTGTGTCTCTTCGCTTCGACGGCGTTTGCCGCTTCGTAGCATTTCATTGCGGAAGCTGGGACACATAGCATCTTGGGACGGTGGGCTATGTAATGCTAATTCTGCGCCTTCGTATGAGAGGGTAAGACCAGAGTAATCTACAGAAGGAGCGGGTGGAGCTCTGCTGTTGCATTTTTGGATAGAAACTGGTGTTTTGACCGCTGCGTGAGGGAACGTGTCTGCGAACACATTCGATGAGTTCCGAATAACGGTTACAGACTCTGCCTGTATCGTAAGACGTCAGTCATTATTCTTCATTGAAGAGGTGAATAAAACTGACGTCACATTCCCACATGTCATTTGCATCGTTATAGTCCCTGAGCACACCTTGGCTGACAATTTCTGCACCGACTTGATAATTAATGATATACAGCAGATCCTGCCACTTCGGTGATAAGTAGTGTTTGGTAGACCAAGAAACGACTGCGCCCGTCTAGATTGTAGCGTCAGATTTTGTACAATTTGTAGGTAGTGAAGAACATACAGTGGGATTCTTGTTGTTCGACTTCATGGTAAGCAATATTGTAGGAGTGGTATGGGTATTGTTACTGAGCGTATGTAGATGAGTGATGAAACCGTGTGCAGTCACGGTGACCTTGTCAATGACTTTTAGCAACATGTCTGTCACTGTGCCAGAGAAGACTCCGAGATCAATTGCACGGTTTTCATTGTAATAGAGATGATCAACGGTGGAGGTATTAGAGGCGATGAGTTTGCAAGTAATAGCATAAAAGTGGCCACGTTTTAACGGTGAGGACAGAGAATAGGGGGTCGTCAGGAGAACTGCAGTAGCGAACAGTCCTTTGTGGCTGAGTCCTGAAGTCGCGATGTCGCCACGTGTTGAAGTAAATCCGCGGGTTTTCAAAATAGGAGAGGTATCCTGGAAATATGGAAGAGAATTAACTTTGGTCAGTGAAAATGGTCAATGAAAATAAGGATTGGGTGTACCTCTTTACCGACTCGGCCAACATAGTGAACATATGTTGAGTGCGTATATGGGGTATAACTCTGAGTGGAGGTGATCATTACGTTGTTATAGTGCTAAAGTGCTAATTGTGAGAGAGATTGAGGTCTTATCAACGACATTATGATCTTTCGACGATAATGCAGTTCTTCATGTGGAGACACTTTTTGTGGCAAATGTCCACAAAATAGACGGGCTGGTTCAGATTTCAAGCGGACCAACGCCGGCGAACTCTTGCTAGGCAATTGGGACTGGTTCCTCTGATATATCCATTCTATTGGAGTTCGTGAGCTCGATGTGATTATCTCATCTTAACATACCAACCACGCCTAGGCATCACAAACTTATTTGATATGCCTAAGCTTGTACGGGCGGGGCGCTGCCGGCGGCTCGACTGGTTTTGCGTGGGTGAGAAAAACTATCCTCACCCCTCAAACCTGCCTGCCTTAGCATTGCCTGGGTGGGTGGGTGGTATTTTAAAATTGAGATAACTCCTCGAGATCTATATGAAATTGAGTTGTGTGTAGAAGAAGGTTTGCTAGGATGCGTGTGTGAGAGTAATAGTTGAAATTTTTCTTTCCAACTTTGAGAACTCTCCGCTCCGTGTACTCCCTCGCTACAAGCATACTTCTTCATCTGTACACACAACTCCTAGCCATGGAACTCCGCACCAAGTCGTGCCTTGGTTGGTGCTCACACTCCATTCTATTGGAGTTCGTGAGCTTGATGTGATTATCTCATCTTAACATACCAACCACGCCTAGGCATCACAAACTTATTTGATATGCCTAAGCTTGTACGGGCGGGGCGCTGCCGGCGGCTCGACTGGTTTTGCGTGGGTGAGAAAAACTATCCTCACCCCTCAAACCTGCCTGTTTAGGACGGCCTATGGAGCTCTGGGTCGCTCGACAACCCATATGTCGTGACACGCCTGTGAGTCTCGGCTCGGCGAGTTGTCCCATAGCTCTCAGGGGCGTCTCAGCTGTAAATCTTACTCAATCAAACCTAATAATCTATTTCAATTATCCTTGTGTATTCTGTATTCGCTGTACGTCATCTATGCAGATCATCTGTCTATACATTGTTCCGTATGCTCCTGCCTTCCTTGGCGTACACTCAACAAGGAGCTGGCTTAAACTACTTATCATCTACCCCTCTACTTCTCCTATCAATCGCTCTCAACAACCTCTTTGTCTCCTCTAAGTCTTCCTCTTCGTATACCTTTAAGTATGTGTTGATTGCGTCTGATTGCCATCTTCCCAAGTTCATTATCTTCTCCTTGGTCCAACCAACATTCCAGCGTAGCGACGCTCCCCCCACTCGAAACGAGTGGCCTGACCATCGACCGTCTGCCGTTCCACTTACTCCCCAGATTTGTGCTATCTTATCCATGAACGTCTCCTTCGTCAAAGGCTGCCTCAGACTTCCGCCTCCTATACCGAATAGTGCATCGGAACCTCTCTTAGCAGGAATCTTCTCCAGCATCCGCTCTAACGCTGCCACCGGGTCTAACACCGAGTGCTGTCTTTCTAGCCTGTCCCCTCCCATTCGGAGTAGCAATCCGTAAGTCCAAACTATCCACACCATCTCTGTAGTGGTCGCACTCACCTGACTTCATGCTTCTGGCCTGGCTTCGCGGATTTCCCTTTCCACAAATATATGATCGCTACTCGGGATCCGCCAGTGCCTTCGAAACGTAGATCATTGACCACCAGCATCCCGTCTTCTCGAGACTGACGTGTTATCTCTCCAAGCCGCATCATGCCCCAAAAGGCCACCAAGGCTGTCGTCGATACCAGATCGTCTACTTCGTCTTTACCAGCGAAATTGAAAACGACGTGCAAAAGTTCTTTTACCATCACCGGTCTCTTCGTAGCGTGGGGTTTCAACCCTTCTTCTCCCTTCAGAATCATCGACTCCTCTGCTCTCTCCGTCGCCTTCAGGATACCTTTTATCATCTTTTGGTCGAGATCTGGAGGTTTCAACTTTACCGCCATTTGCCATGCTTGAAGTCCCGCTAAATACTTCTCCAACGTCTTAGCTCGGACCACTCTCTTCGATGAAGACTCTTTCTCTGAACCTGACGCTCCAGCCCATACCAAAAACCCATACACGTCTATGTCAATCAATGGTATCGCTGGTTCCCATCTCCTACCGCAGCCTTCTATGTACTCCCTGAATTTTGTCACCGCACTCGAATAACCCTGCAATGTGCTTTCAGCTCAAGTTCCGCTCACCATGTGCTTCGCGATTTGTAAGGTTTTCTCGTCTTCGATCTCATCGCCAATCCGCTTGAAACTAACTCTCGTTCTCTTCCCTTCTTTGTCCGGCATATTAACTTTCTGTCAGAAAAGCGGCTAGGTCTTGCAGTAAATCAAATCGTACACGTTTACTGATGTCTTTGGATGAATCCGTCCCTCTTGAAAGGGCGTCTGCTAGGTTCGCCTTCGACGTAACTCTGTTCTCCTCTAAATCACAATCTAACTCCGCCAACCGGCGCTGGATCCTTCTCCATTCTAGATTGACCGAAACATGTTTCGATTTTAAATTTCGCACCACCGCCTCCGCGGTAGTATTGTCCGTCAGGAATAGCAGCCTCTTTCCTGCCACCTTCGTAACCCTCGCTGCGATTTCGAGTCCCAACCTAATTGCGACGGTTTCAGCCCAAGCAATATCACGCTTCACGCCAAGAACATCTCTATCTGACCAGCCGTCTATTAATTTCCATTGGTTCCAGTGTTCACCTATCATCACTCCAATACCAAAGTCCGTTGATGCGTCTCCCACCCATCCGATATCTATCGCCTCCTTCCGTGGGATCAGCTTCCTATTGGTAAAGTCTTTCAGCGTCCTCTTCCAGTCCCATAAATCTTCAAGGACGTCTTTAGGCATCTTCCTCTTCGCCAATTTGTTCTTCCAGGTTGCGAGCCAATGGTAGAAACTAGGGCAGAAACACTTCATCTGTGGCACAATGTTTGTCACATGTACCAGCCTCCCTATCAACTTCTCAACTTCCTTGTGAGTCATTCCATCCGCTTTCTCCAACGCTTCATCTACTTGCTGACGCCTCATCTCCAACTTCTCCTCCGGTAACCTGACCGTCTTATCTCGACCATTCCAGATAAAACCGATATAACGTTGCTCTACCGCGAACTCGGCGTATTTTCCCTCATTCGTTTGTACCCCCAAGCGCTTGCTTAAAGCTACGACGTCCTCCATTGAGGCATTGTGTGCGTCTCCTTTCCTCCTTATGAAAAGATTGTCATCCACCCAACGGAACACCTCCAAGAAATTGAAATGTCTCTTCACTATCTCTTTCCAGGCATCCGCTGGGCCACCGAAACTGCCGCATCCTGCTACCCCCCCGAACGACACCCATAAGTCCCAATAAATCTCTCCATCTGGGCCTCTTATCATCAGAAACCTCCACTGAGACGGGTGCGTTGGAATTTGCCTATACGCTTTCTCCCAATCGAATATACCCAATTCGATCTCAACGTCATAGTGCTTCTCGAAAAAGGCTGCGACCCTCTTGAAATCATCCCAGGTCGTCTCGAAGTCTGCCTTATTCACAAATGAATTTACTGACGGTGTGCCTTCCTTGTTCTTCGGGTATGATAAGTCGTTTATTATCCTTATCGATCCATCACTGTTAGTAACACTACCCATTGGGCTCGTTCTAAAGAACCCGACCTTCGCATACACTTCCTCCTCTGTGAAAGGTCCCACCATCCTGCCAGCTGCTAGCTCCTTCCGTATCTTCTCCCCAATCAACTCTTTCTCCTCCTCTGACCTCGCGTGGTTCTCTGGTGAGTAGAAACGCTTTCCTCTTATTTCATGCTCCGGAATCCCCTGATGGAAACCAATCACGAAACCACTAATTATGTCTTTGTGCTTGTTTGATAGATCTAATTCTTCCGCCATCCTTAACCACTCTTTTATATTCATTTCGCATTTGACTTCTGATGGCCAGCTCTTCTTTCGGCTCTCTTTGTTCTCGGCGGGTTTCACTTCTTCTGGTGAAGGGTTTCCACCTCCCGTGCTGGACTCTCTCTCCTCGCTACTGTGGGATAGGGATAGGACGTCACAGGTCAATGTAAGCAATATGTCCTCCATTTCTTCTTCACTCAAAAATTTTTAGTCTAAAGAACAACTGATAATCATGGAAACTCGAGAGACACAGAGGATGACAATGAACAGTTTCAATCTTATATTCAAAAACCACAACTTCCTTGGCACATGGAAACCGGAGATAAAACTGGAACAGTGGCAGTGGGGAGATAAACAGAGACAGTGACATTGAATTAAATTAAAAAACTGCCGAGTCTTGCCGCCTCCTGGGATATCTCCCCTATCTTCTATTGTCATCTTTCCGGGAATTTTGGATATAGGGGAAGAAGGAAATTGAACCCAAAGTGAGATTCATGACGATCGAAAACAAATAACTGGTTCACACGCTCTCACTTGCTTACCATTTTCCTCCTGCACCTCCTTTCCCTGCATTACCTGCACCGCCTGGCTTAGCTCCTGCGGCACCATCCGAGCCGGATCCACCCTGCGCGTTCGCACTACCGCTGGAATGATTGTAATCGTTCCACCCTCCATGGTGATAGGGTTTGTAGTGACCTTGCGGGTAATGCTGGCCTTGGTTGTATGGCGCTTGAGTCTGGAAGTACGGTACGTGTTGACCATAACCACCGCCATAGCTTTGACTCGTAGCATAGCCTCCGCCGTTTCCACTATAAGGGCCTCCTGAAAACGCATGTTGATGACCGGGCTGACTATTACGGTTCTGCCAATAATTTGGTCTTTGCTTCTTGTTCTTCCTCCAGTTACCTCCGTCTTGGTCACCGTTATATCTTTTATTCTTCTGATTTGACGCCGCAAACTGCCGCTTCTCGAAACTTGTCGTTTTTGTGGGGGCGTCAACCGAAGGCTCTTCCAACATCTTCTGCCCGGTCGCGTAAGGGTTGTCCGTGAAAATACGTTCACCCTTCGCTTCGGCCTTATCCTTCGCCGCCCTCAGCACATCCTCGTGCAAACGCCCTGCGTTGCACATTTCACGCTTCCCTGACGCTCCTATCACTACTTGCATAAGCAGTCGTCTCACCTTTGTGGGTGACACACCGGAAAGACTCTGTTAGTATTATTCTACTAACCGACGACGCCTATTGACGTGTGACATGGCTAAACTTCTTACCTTCATGCAGTATCGTAGCGCGATCATCCAGCATGAAGTTGATCTACGAATCTCAATCACATTCTCTTTATGCATCATCAACATCTTTGCTACCGTCTCCATATGATAGTGTTCACCCACGTATCTGACGTCCGAATCGAAAACACCCATGGCATCAACATCAATTCCTGAACAGTCATGCGTCATCCCACATACCTGATGAACAGATCTATCGCATCAATCCATTCGCCGTACGTCAACAGCATTTCGTCTTTGGGTGTTAATCCCGTGTACGTCGGTGCTTCATCACCTTCTTGGAGCTCTTTGACCGACTTCGGCTTCTTGGTGGACGCCTTCTGGAAATCTTTATCAATCCATTCCATGTTGAAGACGGTCAACGGCACGTAAGACTTCAACTTCGTCATCCTTTGATTTATACCGTGTGACAGTTGCAATAGGTTTTTATTCGAGAATTCTCTATCCACAAACTCGATCTCACTCTCCGGGTTGATCAGATCACGTATTTCCCGATCCTTCCTCTTGGGTCTTGTTGATCGGGCATCGTCTAGAACCGTGTGGGGTTGGCTGGCCTGCAGCTCTTCTGAGTCGCTTTCTCCTGCGACCAGGGACGCCGACCTCACTCGTCTCCCTCTCTGCTCTTCCAGATGTCCTAGTTCTGTTGGTGGTCTAGGCTCCGTCTGTGCTCTTAACTCGACTTGCACTCTTGGTCCCGCATGAGGTCGCGGCTCGTCTTGTCGTCTAGGTTCGACTGGAGGCATCGGTTCTACCAGCTGTCTAGCTTCTGACTGGTCTGCCCTCGCCTCTCGTATATCTCGTAGGTCTTCCGGGTCGTACGGAGGATGACCGTACATCAACTCGTATGCCTTCAGCATTGTTCTGCCTAGGTCGAGGTTATCCGTTGCATATGCCTCCATTATGTTCTTCCAGAACATATCACGGCTTTTGTCTCCTACTGGAGCTGGGGGGTTTCCTGCTGGACATATGCATATAGGAATCGCACTATGTCAGTCGTCTGATCTTCATGAATCTGACATCTCCTCTTATCGACCTTTTGGCTTTATGATAATCTGCGGATCAGGTTTAGCCCTGTCTGCCTCGGACTCTATACCGGGTTCCTTTCCTCAGGTTTTTCATTACATGGTCAGATCTAGCCCTGCCTGCCTCAGTCTCACACTGGATTTTGCTTATCATGT